>NC_079490.1:64265349-64568379 GCF_020520425.1 Spinacia oleracea | reverse complement strand
GCTTCTGAGGCAGCAATGTACTCGGCTTCAGTTGTAGAATCCACAATAGTGCTTTCCTTAGCACTTTTCCAGCTTACTGCTCCGCCGTTGAGGCAGAACACAAACCCAGACTGTGATCTGAAATCATCTCTGTCGGTTTGAAAGCTTGCGTCCGTATTGCCCTTAACAATCAATTCATCTGTACCACCATAAACCAGAAACTGATCCTTAGTCCTTTTCAGGTACTTTAGGATGTTCTTGGCAGCAGTCCAATGCGCCTCACCTGGTTCTGACTGGTATCTGCTCGTTGCACTGAGTGCAAACGAAACATCCGGCCTTGTACAAATCATAGAATACATGATGGATCCAATAGCCGAAGCGTATGGAGTTCCACTCATCTTTCTACGCTCATCAGATGTTTTGGCACACCGACTCTTGCTTAGATATGTGCCATGTGACATGGGTAGATGGCCTCTCTTGGGTTCCATCATATTGAACCTAGCTAGCACTTTGTCAATGTAAGTGATTTGGCTTAGTCCAATCATCCTCTTAGATCTATCCCTATAGATCTTGATGCCAATATGTACTGTGCCTCTCCTAAGTCCTTCATTGAGAAACACTTCCCGAGCCAAGTCTTTACAGACTCCAACATAGGAATGTCGTTTCCAATAAGCAGTATATCATCAACATACAAGACTAGGAATGCAATTTTACTCCCACTGACCTTCTTGTATACACAAGATTCGTCCTGATTCTTGATGAAGCCAAACTTATTGATTGCTTCATCAAATCGTTTATTCCAACTCCTTGATGCCTGCTTTAGTCCGTAGATGGACTTCTTAAGCTTGCATACTTTTCCTTGGTTCTTTTGATCGACAAAACCCTCCGGCTGTGTCATAAAGATAGTCTCTTCAAGAACACCGTTCAAGAAGGCAGTTTTGACATCCATTTGCCATATTTCATAGTCATGAAAAGCGGCAATCGCAAGGATTACCCGAATAGACTTAAGCATCGCGACTGGAGAAAAGGTTTCATCGTATTCAACGCCGTGAACTTGCCTGTAACCTTTTGCTACCAATCTAGCCTTGTATATGTATACAATTCCATCTTTGTCTTTCTCCAACTTGAAGACCCATTTGCATCCGATAGGTGTGAACCCATCCGACAAATCAACCAAATTTCAGACTTGATTTTCAGCCATGGAGTCTATTTCAGATTGCAGGGCCTCTAACCATTTAGTGGAGCTTGGGCTCGTCATAGCTTGCTTGTAAGTCATAGGTTCATCACTATCCAATATGAGAACGTCTAAGTTTTCAGTCAAGAGGACGCCTGTTGTAGACACCTACTTTTGTCCCCATTCCCGAAAGGTAAAGGTTCGATGATGAAAGCGTAAAAACTCCACTTGACAACTCATCTCCTATAAAATAAACGAATCTCAATTCCCCATTTCATTTCACCCGAAACCTGCTATTTATGGAAGCCTGCTCAAAATAGTAACTGCCGTAAAAGGTAGCTTCTAAAAGTGGCAAATCATAAAAGATAGAAACCTGTCAGAATTAGGTGTTGCACTCCAACATAAATCCTAAATGAGATAGAAAACTGCGAGAATCCTATTCCTAATAGGATTCGGAAATAAGAGTTACGTATTAATTGAAATCCTAACGAGCCTAGAGTTCGTAACGGGCCCAGACGCATTCCGTCATTAAATTGATACGCGCTAAAAGACTCGAATTAATCTCAAACTCTGCGGATTTCAGGAATCCGAATCTGACTAAAGAAAACTGATTTCGGCGCCCAGGCCTGGGCGCTGAAAATACCTGGGTGCGTGTTTTTTCTTAATTCTTTGTGGATTAGAACTCTGCAATTCTATCTTTCCACAAACTCTTCCCTATAAACAGGCCCCTAATTTCGACGTGAAAGAACACACAACAACATACAATTATATTCTGAGTATTGACTCCAACCCTTAGCCTAAGCCTCTCGCTGCAAAACTGTTCACGCGTTCTGTCGCAATCGATCCATAAATCGAACAGAACGTATCCTGTCCCATAATTGAGATTCGTTAAATAAAAAAGGAGAAATAGCAAAGTCAAAGTGGCTAGTTTTCTGAGAACCGTGACGCACCTCTCAAGGGTGCGTCGTAATGTGTCCCTCTTCGATGATTTAACTGCTTTCCTCGCCCTTTTTATGAACTGTTAAACTAACCTAATCTGATTGTTCTATCACGCCTAACAAATATAATATTTTTGGGAAATCAGATTATCATGCTAGGTCCCTTAATGCTATTTAAATCAGATAATCACGATCGAATTAGTATTATATGTTGCATATTAATTGCTAAAATCAACTCAGATTAGTTTAAAAGTTAACGCATGTCCCTTCAATTATTTATGCTGAGCTAGTAAGGATATCCTGCCTCTGGAGTTATCGACGAGCGGAGTACTCCTCTCGGTAGTTACAGTCCCCTGAACCCTCAATCTCTACCTTGCGGGTGTATATTGAGAGATCCCCACACCAGGGATCACAAGGGAACCTACGGCCGTCGTGGTCAAACATAATTGCACTCCCTTTATGTCACGATAACCGGGTTTTGTCAGTTTTTCTCATTGTCGTTAAAAACTGAATGGCGACTCCTATATTACTAGTCAATTGGGTGTATACTCACAGGAAATCCAATTACACTTGATTGAATAAAAAGAATCGTCACACCCACGAGGGACGAGGTCACGCATTAGCCTCGCGCTTTTTCGACCCCCTCACAGTGGCGACTCCACTGGGGATAGTGAAGGAAATACTCGTGCTTGTAGGTAATCAAAATAGCCGAAGGGTGAAACGATCCTACCCCGCGTTTATTTCCCCATCAAGTTGGGACGACCTGAAAATGAGCATATTAATGTGAACGGGCAGAACATCATAACGAATCTCGGCTCCATCGGGAGTTGGGACTAAGGATACCTTTTTTCACCAATAGGGGGGTGCATACGCCGCGCATGTTTCCCACTCGGTACTTGTGCAGGTAGTACACCTATCCTGAACCCAATCGCTCGCCCATTAGGTCCCTCTCGCCTGCATGCCCCCTTGGCTTGCACTTGCGGGTTGGCCTCTTGGGCGAAATCCGTCTGTTGAAGACACTACCTCGACCGGGGCATGTGTTGGATCTACGATAGAAGCGGTACCAAGCCAGGCGCAAATAAACTACCCATAGAAGCCTATCATAAACTACGTGGCATACTTAATTTTCAAATCCATGTTTGTAATGTAGTTATGTGTAGCGAAATGTGTGATTGTGTGTGACAAACTATCCTAGAAAACCAACGACCTCAAAAAACTGCCCAAACATTCATAGACTAATTTGCCAAAGAGTTGTACCAAAACACGTGTTCCGTAAACCCGAATGATCGCCACAAAAATAGCGACGCTCGGGATGGCCTGTAACGAATCCCACAAACGCTGTTACGCGTAAAGGAAGTTATTAGGCAAGCACGCAAGTCGAAGTCGCATAAACAGAAGACAGAAAACGAGAACCAGCCAGGGACGTATTTTCAACGCCCCTGGATGGGCGCCAGAATTTCTCACGCCCCTAGTTGGGCGCTGAAGTTGCTGCTTGGCCTTCTGGTCAGGCGCAGCAGCCTCGGTGCCCGAGCGAAAGGAAAATACGTAGCAAAAAATGTTCATAAGAAGAATCGCTACGAGGGCGTAAGAAAAGCACTCGATTTCAAAAGCGACTCGCGAAAAATTAATAACTCTTTGCGTCGTTGTTAGGCCTCCTACGACGGCAATGCTCGACACTAAAAGTCGACCATGCAAATAATCATGAATGTCACACGGGCAGAGATTTTCAAAAACATAAAGAGTTCAAAGTGCACACATAGCAGTCCAAATATACTAGTCCGACTTAAGGGTAGTCATAGAATGTCTAAAAAGCCGACTCACGAAACAAACTAATGTGTCTCCTACTCCACAACAATAATGCAGGGCCCCTGAGTACTTGCCCGTGATAGCCATCAAGGAACGCGATGGAAGAAGCATATCCCGAACATCTATACCTAGAGGTCGCACAAACCCAAGAGATGCAAGCTCTGGGACACAACCCTTTACGTTCTCAAAGGCCACTCGCCCCAAAGAACTATGGTATACCAAAAACGCTCCCCAACTCACACGCTTTCGGGCTATTGTTTGGGTTAGAAAAGAAAAGAGCGAAGAAAGAAACAGAAATTATGGCATTAGCTCTCCAAGATGAAGTGTTCGATCCTACTAAATTGATCGCTCCATCACCCTCAAAAGATGACCAAATCCAACGAGGGTGGCGCAAGACTTTTAAATGGACTAATGCTTGTGGGATGAAGTTCAAGATATCTGCGGGAGAGGGTCCGATGTACGAAGAATTAGAGTCTGAATCCGAGTCTGACTCCAAGTCCGAACCTAGCAAAATTGTAACCCCTCCCAAAAATAGTTTAGACCCGTAAATCTCTACTCCGGGAGATCTTTTTGATGTAATGCTTCATGACTTTAATAAGATAAACAAAACTTTTGAGTATGTGCCGCTTAAAAATCAGAGTAATAATGCAGAATGTCTCGCCACTAATGAGCACGAAAAAGAGCCAGAAGAGGAATATACCGAACTAATAAAAGCTGTAAGTGAACAAGAACTCAAAACTCCTATAATTGAGGACACAGAATCGGTAAATATTGGAACAGAAGAAAATCCTAAAATTATTAAAATTGGCCTCACCTTAACTCCCACTGAAAAGGTCGATCTAATCTCCACTTTGCGGGAATTCGAGGGTGTCTTTGCTTGGTCCTACAAAGACATGCCAGGAATAGATCGAGAAATCGCTGAGCATAAAATTCCGCTAGATCCCAAAATGACGCCAGTAAAACAAAAGCTACGGCGGCTCAAACCAGAGATAGCCTTGAAAATAAAAGAAGAAGTCACTAAACAATTAGACGGCGGCTTTATAAAAGTCTCTAACTACCCAAAATGGGTGGCCAATATTGTCCCCGTAGCTAAAAAAGATGGACGAGTGTGCGTAGACTTTCGAGACCTCAACAAAGCCAGTCGTAAAGATGACTTCCCTCTACCTCACATTGACATACTAGTAGACAACACCGCAGAACACGCGCTCCTCTCCTTTATGGACGAGTACGCCGGATATAACCAAATACTCATGGCAGAAGAAGACATGGAAAAAACAACTTTCATTACCCCTTGGGGAACATATTGTTACACTGTAATGCCTTTTGGTTTGAAAAATGCGGGGGCCACCTATCAAAGAACAGCCACCACGTTACTCCATGACATGATACATAAAGAAATCGAGGTCTATGTGGACGACATGATCGTCAAATCTAAAGACCGGAGCGGTCACCTCCCGGCACTTAAAAAGTTCTTCACCCGAATCTTGAAATATAACATGAGACTAAATCCACAAAAATGTGTGTTCGGGGTAACCTCGGGAAAATTGCTAGGATATGTTGTTAGTACGCGAGGAATCGAGATTGACCCATCTAAGATCAAAGCCATTACCGAAATGCCCCCACCAAAAACTGAAAAATAGATAAGGGGCTTCCTAGGAAAGCTGCAATACATTAGTAGGTTCATTTCCAAGCTTACTATGACTTGTGAGCCAATATTCAAAAAATTAAGAAAAGAAGAAAAGGCCGAATGGGATGAACAATGCCAAACTGCCTTCGATAAAATCAAAGAATACCTAAGCAAACCACCCGTCCTCTCCCCGCCTTTGCCTGGAATCCCCTTACGCCTATACCTAACCGTCACGGATACTGCAGCAGGAGCTATGCTCTCACAGTGTGTACATGGATCCGAGCGAGCCATTTACTACTTGAGCAAGAAGTTCATACAGTACGAGACGAGATACACAGAACTTGAGAAAACCTGTCTCGCCCTCGTCTGTGCATCTAAAAAACTCAGACATTACCTATTGGCCCACACTGTTCATATAGTGTCACAACTAGATCCCTTAAAATACATGTTCGAAAAGCCCGCCCTAAGTGGTCGCCTGTCCAGGTGGCTAGTCATGCTCTCAGAATTCGACCTAAAATTCATGCCGGAAAAAACAATCAAGGGAAGAGCGGTAGCCGAATTCCTGGCCGAGCATGCCACGAACGAGGAAACCACGGAAGCTTACCTCCTCCCCGACGAGGAACTTCTGATGATACAAGACGACTATTGGACACTATACTTCGATGGCGCGTCCAACCAAAAAGGATGCGGCGTCGGATTTCTCCTAGTCAGTCCCGAAGGAGCCCATGTACCAATTTCCGTCAAACTTGACTTCGAGGCCACAAACAATGCCGCCGAATACGAGGCCTGCATAGTTGGGCTAGAGGCCGCAGTTAGCCTCGGAGTCAAACACCTACAAGTCTTCGGGGATTCTTCCCTAATAATCAACCATATATCCAAAAGATGGAAGGTCCGAAGCACTAGTCTCTCAAAATATCAAGCTCACTTGGACCAAATAGTCGAGCAATTTGAAAAAATCGAGTATACGTACTTGCCAAGAGACGACAACCAATTCGCGGATGCACTAGCGAAGCTAGCCTCAATGCTCAACATCCCGAATGAATGGGACGGAATGACCCTTCGGGTCGAGCGAAGGAAAGAGCCGGCTTATTGTTGTGCCATAGACTCCGAACCTGAAAACACCGAAGAAGAACCATGGTACACGGACATCCTTCGTTACAAAACAAGTGGGGAATTCCCCCCAAACACTTCCCCGCGAGCACAAAAGGCCCTACGCCTCCTCGCTTCACAATATAGCATAATTCTGGGAGAACTGTATGAAGGAAATAATGCCCTTGGTCCAAGTATGCATTCTATGTTAAGTCTAATAAATGCGGTTCAGTATTAATTGACAAGTTAATAAATTCAGTGAGATCAAGTGAGCTGAATGCCTAGCTAGAGGCCGCTTCAGTTCAAGTGGAATTAATGATATTAATCCACAGCTTACTCTTGACTGAACCCGTAGGGTCACACAAATAGTACGTAAACGGATCAAGTATCTAATGGCATTAGATACTCTATCTATGAATATTCGGAACCGACGGATCTTGGTTTCAGTGGGAGCTAAGATCGTCACAGGCAAGGAATGAATACTCCGGAAACGATGATATTGCCGGAAACGGAAATATGGATCGTATCGGAAATATAAATATTATCCAAGTCGTAGATGTTGCCGGAAACGGAAACATGGTACGCGTCGGAAAATATTATCGGAAATGGAAATATTGCCAGAATCGGAAATATTGCCGGAAACGGAAATATTGTCAGAATCGGAAATATTACCGGAATCGGAAAATAATTCCGGAAACGGAAATATTAAATATTTGTTCGAAACGGAAATTAATTCCGGAATCGGAAATATTAAATATTGTTCGTATCGGAAATAAATTCCGGAATCGGAAAATTTAATCGGAAGCGCATCGTACGAATAAGCATCGGACGAGGCCTGCCGGACGAGGCCCAGCACGAAGCCAGGCCATCGCCCAGCAAGCCAAGCGCGCCGCACAAACAGCAACGCCAGGCCCAGCGCAAGGCCAGGCCCAGCAGGCTGCGCGCAGCGCGCAGCGCGCACAGCGCGCACAGCACGCGCAGCGCGCAGCGCGCGCGGGCGCTGAGTGGGCTACTGCTCGCGCGCACGCATGGGGCCCATCGTGGCTGCCGTGCGTGTGTGAGCAAGAGTTTGTGTTCGTGCACGTTTCCTAAAACATGCAGAGTTCGGTTAATGATTAAATTCCTAATTCTATTTGATAAATTAATTAAATTAGAGTTCTTGTAGGATTCTAGGTTTGATTAATTTGTATCTGAATAGGATTTCGATTCCCTTTCCATACCGCTATAAATATGAGGCTAGGGCTCACGATATATAACACAAGTTTCAAAGTATTCAAAGTGAGTTTTTGAGAGAAAAATTCAGTCACACATTTGCCTATAAAGTGCCGAAAATAATAGTACCTTAAGGGCGATTCTAGTTGGTCAATCTTAAGGCGGATCCGGACGTGCTGTGGACTATCTACAGAGGGACGACACTTGGAGTCCTAAAGACTTGTTCTTGTTCGGTTCGGGCGCAGCTAGGGAAGGCACGCAACAAAGAGTATGCATCTATTCTATGCTAAATGATTATGTGTAAATAATATGTTTTCCTGGGTTTATGGTTTTTCCGCATGATTTATGAATTGTCATATGTATCATAACCTAACAGTGGTATCACGAGCCCCTTATTATTTTTATAATCTAAATTGCATGAACATGGTTAAATATTACAAATTTGCAAGAATTAAAAGGGGTGATTAATTTTCGTAATTGTTAATTAATTGCAAATTGCGTTTATTTAATTATACGTACGCAGTTTTTCGGCAGTTTCTTCGTTACTCATCCGAATTGAGTGATTTTTGTGTCAATTCCGCATGTAAAAGGCATTCTAAAAATTTTGACAAAAATAGTACTTTTCTGCCGAACCCAGAATTCTCAAATTCGAAGCCTAACTATGACTTTTCGAAGGTTTTAGTTTTTCGAATGCAAAATTTCGTAAATTTAAGATGTTAAATTAAATATTTGCGATTCTTGTTGATAAATCTTGAATTTTTGATTGACCTACTGCATATGTTTAACAAGTTTGAATGCCTAGTCTTGTTAATTATGCAATCTAATTATTAATTATGATTAATTTGTTGAAAATTAGAATAATTTAGAATTAATTTGATTTTCATAATTAATTGTAATTTAATTAGAAACCTATGATTAAAAACCACCATAAAAATTGTAAATTTACGATAAATTTTAAATTTTTATGACCTAGACTTGAATCCATATCAATCGGAAATCAATTGGATAATAAATTTTCGATTTTTCGCCCTAAAATTATGAAATTAATATTATTTATTAATTTGTCATTAATTTTAAATATAAATTTTAAATTTTATGCGATTCGTTCATAAAACTTGCACGCACGAAGCAATGGACGCTTCGTGTTACCCTTAAGGGGTGTTGTATAATGCGGGCATGCGACGACGAGCAAGGGAGCTCGTCGCCCGTGCGGCACGAATGCAATGAGCAAGGGCGTAGTGCACGAGCACAAGGCAGCAGCCCTGCCTTGTGTCGTGTGCCACGAGCAATGAACGAATGGGCATGGGCGAAGAGCGAGCCAAGGCAGTCGCGTGTGGGCAGCAAGCGAGCTGCGCCACAACGCGCGCTGCCTCGCACAAGAGCGCGCAGCCTCGCGCGCAGCGAGCGCAAGCTCGCGTGCCACGAGCGCTGCGCCCAGCATTACTCGCGCGCACAACGAGCGATGTCGCGCGCCCAGCGAGCGATGGCTCGCGCGCCCAGCGAGCGATGTCGCGCGCCCAGCGAGCGATGTCGCGCGCGCGCACTGCGAGCGATAGCTCGCGTGCGATGAGCGCTGGCGCGCGCAGCGAGCACCAATGCGTGCGGAGGCTTGCGATAGGGAAGCAGCAGCTATGCGACGAGCGCATGGGCTGCGCGCACATGGCCAGCAATGGCTGTGTGCGTACGGCCCATGGGCGTGCAACGCGTAGGGTGTTTGCGTTACGATTAGATCGTTTTGAATGTTTAATTTGAAAATTTCAGTTCACGTAATTTTAATTAATTTTAAAATTAATAATTTGAATTATTTTCTTGGATTTTAATTTTGAATATTATAATTATAATAAATGTTATTTATTCTAATTATTTTACTAAAATTAAAATCATGAATTAATTTAAATACGACTGAAATTAAATTAAATTTTTGGATTCAATTATAAATTGATATGAGCTTTAAATTTTAATTAAATTTGTATGTTTCCGGTTGGACTAGAAATACATTTTTATGTTTAAAATTGGTAAAGCATATGAATTTATTGGTTTAAGTGGGAGCGCTTTTTAGTCATAAACTCTTGATTAGGTCTACAAATCCTTAAGGTTAAAACAACTTGATTAGAATTAATAAGGACTGAATAATTGGTAGATTATTGGTGCCCTTGATTAATTGCTGCAAATGTTTACGTGATGCATAATGTGTTTTACTAACCAGCTATGTGGGCCATTCATGATAATGAATGGGTGAATGGTATATATTGTATATGTACTGTTTTGCAGGTTATGAAGTGACTAGTATGGCCCAAATAGGATAGAAAATATGGTCTGCGTACCATTAATTTGAATGTAATTGGTCTAAAGTACCAAAGTTATTTTTCAATTCAAATATGGTCTGCGAACCATCAAATAGTTGTAATTAGTTATAGCTTATCCTATTTGAAGAAAATGGTGCCTCCCACGGAGATTTTCAAGACGGACTTTGAAGTCAAAGCTTCAAGATGAAGTCGGGCCATACTAGATCACAAATATCTTATGCATGTTTTAAGTTATTTATTGTTTTAAATATGTCTTAAAATGCATAAGATCAAAAGCTTGATTATGTTGCATGATTAAGGATTTTAGTTCACTTAAAATCTAACCAACATAGTAAGAGCCTTAAGTTCCAAACTTAAAAATTGAGTTAAAAGGTGCCATGCCAAAATATACACTTGCTTGGATATCCTTTACATCAATCTAGTAATAGTTTTCGCTCAGCGAGGTGTTACTTATTGGTCCTAAAGGGGCAAGGTACACAAATAATTGTGAGTACATGTTAGTTTTGGTGAAACTCAACGATATAAGTAAGGAGTCCTTTTATGTCGTGGTAAAATCGATAGGTTTACCTAATAAGTTCTTAGACGTACCTATCAACCAAGAATAGTTTCTAGACTATTAGCAAAAGGCTTTTGCTTACCTAAGATGTTTTAGGATTAAGTCGACAAACTGTGCTTAGTTCTTCAATGATTTTAGGATCTTGGAATCATTTTATTCACACCTGCCGGAACAATAAAATCGAATAAAATGCTAATAACTTGTTTGAATTGCATGGTTGCTTTAATTTCAAGTTATTATTCATGATAAATGTTTAGACTTTGCATGCTTCAATGTATGTTTTAATTATTGTTTATAATTAAATATCTTGCACTGCAATAAATCCTTTTAGAAAGGTAACAGTAAATTTCCTCGATTGGTAGTGAATCCAAGAACGATTCACGGAAAAGAGAGAAAATGAGCAATTTAAAATGTACGTTTCTTATATCGACTTTTATGGTTGTTTTCGAATATCAAAATCGAATGGCAAACCAATTGGTACTTGTGAATTCAAAATACACTGTAGTTTTGAGATCATAAAGCATTGAGCTTAAACGCTCAGCTTTACCAATGGTTAACAACCTAATATCTTTGTCCATTTAATTCTCGAATGAGTCTAGTTCCTAGACATTCAAATAGATCGATGCTTAGAGAACTTTAGAAGCTTCTGGTAAGATCATCCAGTTGAAATATAATGTTCAACATAAATGGTAAGAACTTTGTTGTAGTGACATTGGACATGTCTAAACAAAGTATAAAAGTCAACACTAAAGATTCAATTCTTAAGACTATAAGAAAGGGTACAAGAAATAGGAAAACAGAGGAACAAATGAAAGGAATTTAGGATTCCGTTTCTACCTATAAATTTATGTTTAAAGAGAAGTGACCTAGCAATCAAACTTCCTTGGTATCATATACCGCTTGAGGTTCTTACTTCGGTAATAACTCAAATAATGGAAGCTAGGATACACTAATGACCTACAAGTGGGAAATGAAGCATGGCAATGCTACATTAGTTGTAGGGTCATCTAGTTTGTTTTAAGTCCTTTCAAAGGCTGGAACTTAATGGCTATTTTGTTCCATAATCAGCATACCTAAATTTCTGCTTCAAACACAGAAAGACTCACATTCAGAAGAACAAAAACAATGCTTGTTTGTTTGTTTATTTGAATGAAATGGTCAATTACTGGTTGAGTCAATATGCTTGATTAAAACAAACAACTCTTTAAAAAACTTTACTAGGTTCAAATCAAACCCTTGATTTGAGTTCCATCTAATCTTTGGCATTGTTGCTTAGACCATATCAACAAGTTAACATTCAAAAGCTCTATTTTAATGGACTTTTGAAAGTTGGTTGATTTCTAGATCAACTTAAGACAAGCTAGTCTTACTTGTTGAAAGTAACAAAAGAAATGAACTATCGTTAGAACGCCTAGACGATAGAGTTCAAAGCTAAAGAAAGATTTTATGACTTTATTATTTCACATGGATTTGAGTGAATATAGGTTTATTTACTCAAATGTGATATAAGTTGAATCTGTTTGGCTAGTTCAAAGATTCAGAAGTATAAAATCCACTCGGCAAGAAATCATAAAGATCTAGGTTAGATCATGTTGATGATTACTTGAGACCAAATATGATCATCAATGATTGTGTGTTGTAATTTCACAATCTAGCTCCATAAGATATGGCATATCTACGTTGGAATGATCGAAGTCAATTAGTACTTGATTCGATCAATGATGAATCATAAAGACTTTTCCTATAATTTCTAAAACAAAATGCTCAACTACCACCAAACTAAACCAAATTCGTCAAAGCTATTGAAAAGTAATTTCAGGATATCTTTTCAATTATATATATCTAAAGAGTTGCTAAACTCAGTGGGAGCTTAGTGTTTGTTATTCAACAAACTAAGGCCCAAGTCTAGATATATGTTTCATTGTGATTTATTCAAATGAGACACAAGGGTATTGTTTCTACCACGAATTTTTGAGAACATAATGTTTGTTTGCTCGAAATAATGTCCTTTTGGAGATTCGTTTCCAAAATGACAAGTGGGAGAAAATAGACCTCGAAAGTTTTCGAGGCGAACAACAAACATAAACGGACATCCCGGAGGCTTTTCGAAGTGCTTCAGAAAATCCGAACTTATTCTTTAAGGACCTTAGAAGTGGCTTTTAAAGAATAGACATCTCTTAGAAGACTTTACAAGTGCTTCAAGGAGAACAGAATATTCAAAGGACTTTAAGTGGCTATTGATATTCTAATGTTTGATGTTCTATACCCAAGTAGGCATAGAATTCAAGTCACTGAAACTATGAGATTCTTCTATTAGATAGTAAAGAAACATAGAGATCAGGTCAATGAAACTATGAGATTCTTCTATTAAATAGTGAAGAAACCTACAACTTGCAGTCAAACTATTATCATGTAGATTAATGAGTTTATGACTTGTAAGAAAGCTATGACGAAACCTAGATTCCCTAAAATGGTTAGAGGCCATATATAGACTCAAATGTTTTAAATGGTTAGAGGCCATAAAACATACTCAATGTTTTGATGACAAAATTGAAATTTTGTTGATTTGCAAGAATAGTTTCACACCTATTGGTTGCAAGTTTGTTTTAAGGATAAAAACCATCAAACATGGAATTGTATTCACACACAAAGCTAGATTAGTTGCTAAAGGTTACAAGCAAATTCATGGCATGGATTGTGTTGAAACCTCATGCAAAATCGTAATGCTTAAGTCTATAATTCAAGCAATGATTGCATATTGGTACATATGGCAATTGGATGACAAAACGTATTCCTCAATCAAATGTTGGAATAAACTATGTACATGGTATGTCATAGGATTTGTGGATCCAAATAAATGCTTGAAAAGGAAAGCTAGCTTATGAAATCTAAGTCCAGATTTAAGCAAGCAATTGGGAATTAGAACTGTATTTTAGTGAAGCTAATAAGTATTTTAGTTTCATAAAATATACATGATTCTTATAGATATATAAGAAGTTTAGTGGGAGTACTTAAAACTTAATTGGTCCTATGTGTATTACACACATATCTCTCTATTGTGAAATAACATTCAAATGCTAATGACTTAGATTTGAAATTATTCATCAATGATGGACCATGGCGAAACTTAGTACATACTGGGTATTAAGATCTATTTACAAAAATCTTATGATATTGTTTTGGATTAAGTAATGGCATTTACTAAATCAAACACGAAAGTCTCCATTGGAGATATTCGACCCATGTGAATAAATCTAAGTAAAGGATGTTTGAACTATGTATAAGCATTTACTAAGTTAAACATCAAAGAGTCTAAATGAGATTCTTAACCTATATTATATGTCAAAGAATTTAGCTGGATTCAGTATCTGCTGAAATTGAATAAGCTAAAGTTACATGAATAGAATTCAATTGGGAATTATTCTGCAAAAGAATTTATCATGTATGATATAATATGAGGATCGCCAAAAACGTATCGTATGACTTTAGCCATGACGAACATATACCAATCTCTATTGATCTAAGTGAAGATCAACTAGATTGAGATCAAGAATACTTATGGTACTTGAAAAGGTACATAGGAATAGTTCTTGATTCAAGGAAATAAAGATATGCTAAATATTGATGCTACACGCAAAAACACTGGCAAAGGATCAAGCAAGACCCCTTTGGAGTTAACCATTGACAAGGACGAGCTATAGAGCATCGTGTTTTGAAATGGCAACATGGGTTGGAGACCATGAGTTGTTGCGTGGGAAATTAAAATAATGATTTCTATGTTCTAAGATATAGTTGAGAGTATTCCACATATCTGTGAACTGCTTGGATAAGTAATTCCAAACAAAGCATCACTAGCAACCTATAAAGTTGAAGTAAAAGTAATTATTGCCTAAGAAGCAATAAAACAGGGTTGTTTAAAGTTCTTCACTGAACTTGGGTAGATCACCTATCTGCTGGCTTGATGATTCTTCATTGAAAAATGCGTAGAACCACTCTTGAAGCAAGAAAAACGTCTGCTAACTGGATGGTTCTTCATTGCAAAATGAGTAAAACCACCATCGAAGTAAGAAAGACTAGATCACATAATAAACAAACTCGAAAAGATCTTATCATCATATCTCGAAGAACATTCGATGAAAAGGATATTAAGATTGGCAAAGCATGATAACTAAACCTATGCAACAAGTGAGAAGCAACACTCACATTGTAGCACTGGAAATCAAGCATAGCTTTGAATTCCATGAACTGTTTTAGAAGATGGGTTTGAGGCCCATGCTTGTAAAACATTGGGGTTGAACATTTATCATATATGAAATGTATTTTCATATTCCATTTAATCTTGGTTTAGTATTAAATGATGAGTCCCTTCAATTTGACGATATATTCAAGATAGACTGTCAGGACCAGTCCTGTGACTAAGAAATGTCTATCAAGTGAACTTGAATGTCAAAGATTGAAAATGGTCCCTAATCGGAGTTTTCTATAAAATTGGACGCATAGAAAACGTTAGACGATTAGAATGCAAGATGACTAGTAGTTCTGTTTCTTGAACTATGTGGACATGGCAATGTCATAATCATTTGCATAGATACTTACTTTGGGAAGACTAGTATCGGACAAGACCTATGAAACTTTACTGTAAGAGATGAAAATCTGTCATGAGTAAATTTCATTAAATTATTAGACACTAAATCCTCAATACCTGAGTGATTTGAGATTACTTGTTTGAGAACTGGTTGCTTTGACGTTGACCAACCGTCGCACCGTAAAAGGAGGCTATAAAGGCAACGCTCAGGTAATCACCTATCAAACGAAGTCTAATCTCAAGATCGCAAGATTGGGATTGTCCTCCCATAAATCGGGATGAGATGCTTAAAAGTTGTACAAGGCCACTCGGAGAGCTAGAAACTGTGAAATGCATGGCCGTGCTCGGATGAATCATAGGCTATGATTATCTGTTTATTTGATCAGTTGAACTCTGAAACCGAGGAACACCTCTGGACATAATAAGGATGACAACTCTTACCTTATGTTCAAGAGCAAGCATCGAGCGACAAAGGAATTAGGAAATGCACACTTGTCCCTAAGGACAAGTGGGAGACTGAAGGAAATAATGCCCTTGGTCCAAGTATGCATTCTATGTTAAGTCTAATAAATGCGGTTCAGTATTAATTGACAAGTTAATAAATTCAGTGAGATCAAGTGAGCTGAATGCCTAGCTAGAGGCCGCTTCAGTTCAAGTGGAATTAATGATATTAATCCACAGCTTACTCTTGACTGAACCCGTAGGGTCACACAAATAGTACGTAAACGGATCAAGTATCTAATGGCATTAGATACTCTATCTATGAATATTCGGAACCGACGGATCTTGGTTTCAGTGGGAGCTAAGATCGTCACAGGCAAGGAATGAATACTCCGGAAACGATGATATTGCCGGAAACGGAAATATGGATCGTATCGGAAATATAAATATTATCCAAGTCGTAGATGTTGCCGGAAACGGAAACATGGTACGCGTCGGAAAATATTATCGGAAATGGAAATATTGCCAAAATCGGAAATATTGCCGGAAACGGAAATATTGTCAGAATCGGAAATATTACCGGAATCGGAAAATAATTCCGGAAACGGAAATATTAAATATTTGTTCGAAACGGAAATTAATTCCGGAATCGGAAATATTAAATATTGTTCGTATCGGAAATAAATTCCGGAATCGGAAAATTTAATCGGAAGCGCATCGTACGAATAAGCATCGGACGAGGCCTGCCGGACGAGGCCCAGCACGAAGCCAGGCCATCGCCCAGCAAGCCAAGCGCGCCGCACAAACAGCAACGCCAGGCCCAGCAGGCTGCGCGCAGCGCGCAGCGCGCACAGCGCGCACAGCACGCGCAGCGCGCAGCGCGCGCGGGCGCTGAGTGGGCTGCTGCTCGCGCGCACGCATGGGGCCCATCGTGGCTGCCGTGCGTGTGTGAGCAAGAGTTTGTGTTCGTGCACGTTTCCTAAAACATGCAGAGTTCGGTTAATGATTAAATTCCTAATTCTATTTGATAAATTAATTAAATTAGAGTTCTTGTAGGATTCTAGGTTTGATTAATTTGTATCTGAATAGGATTTCGATTCCCTTTCCATACCGCTATAAATATGAGGCTAGGGCTCACAATATATAACACAAGTTTCAAAGTATTCAAAGTGAGTTTTTGAGAGAAAAATTCAGTCACACATTTGCCTATAAAGTGCCGAAAATAATAGTACCTTAAGGGCGATTCTAGTTGGTCAATCTTAAGGCGGATCCGGACGTGCTGTGGACTATCTACGGAGGGACGACACTTGGAGTCCTAAAGACTTGTTCTTGTTCGGTTCGGGCGCAGCTAGGGAAGGCACGCAACAAAGAGTATGCATCTATTCTATGCTAAATGATTATGTGTAAATAATATGTTTTCCTGGGTTTATGGTTTTTCCGCATGATTTATGAATTGTCATATGTATCATAACCTAACACTGTACAAATACACGCCGAATAAAATCAAGTTACTTTGTGTCCATCAAAACCAAGCCCAAAGACTAATGGAAGAATACCATAACGGCGTGTGCGGACCCCATATGAACGGAAAAATGCTATCCCGAAAAATATCCCGCTCAGGGTACTATTGGACCACTATGGAAACCGATTGCCATCACTTTGTAAAATCTTGCCCAAAATGCCAAATCTTCAGTAACCTTAACCATTTGCCTCCCTCAGAACTATACACCTTCACTTCTCCATGGCCCTTTTCCACCTGGGGTATAGATATAATCGGCAAGGTAACACCAACAGGCGTAGGGGGACACGAGTACGTTTTAGTTGCGATCGATTACTTCACTAAATGGGTAGAGGCAGTCTCCTATGCAAAATTAACAGCCAAACATGTCGTTTGATTCCTAGAAAAGAACATATTCTGTCGATACGGGGTTCCACATGAAATCATAAGTGACCAAGGTTCCCACTTCAGGGCCGAAGTCCAAGACCTACTCAAAAAATATCATGTCAAACACCATAAATCCTCTCCCTACAGACCGCAAATGAACGACGCGGTAGAGGCGGCCAACAAAAATATTAAGGTCATAATCGAAAAAATGGCCGAAAATTATAAGGATTGGCCCAATAAATTACACTTCGAATTATGGGGCTATCGAACCTCAATCCGCACCTCCATTGGAGTAACACCCTACTCCTTGGTATACGGAATGGAAGCAGTCCAACCGGTCGAGTTGGAGATTCCCTCCCTCCGGATCGTCCTAGAAAGCAAGCTACCCGAAGCCGATTGGGTTCAAGCTAGGTACAACGAGCTCGTCCTTTTAGACGAACGGAGATTGAGAGCTCTACATCACGTGCAAGTGTATCAAAAGCGCATCGCAAGGTAATTCAACAAAAGAGTCAAACCTCGAAATATCAAAGAAGGTGATTTTGTATTAAAAGAAGTCCGCGCACCTACTACGGACCCTCGAGGAAAATTCCGGCCTAACTGGACAGGACCGTATTTTGTAAAGACCATCCTACCTGGCGGAGCAGTCCAACTAGCTGACATAGATGGAGCGGAATTCGCTAACCTCACGAACTTAGACCAATTAAAAAAGTACCATATTTAAATTCAGTCCAGAGTTAAGGCATCTAATAAAACACATTAAGACTCATAAGCAAACATTCTGTGCATTACTCTAAACAAACGGCATAAAACTCGATAAGGTAGAAAAAACGAAAGACAAAACTTCAACGCCCAGGACTGGGCGCTGTTATTTTTCACGCCCAGGCATGGGCGCCGATATTTCCTTCGCCCTAGATCAGGCGTCATTCTCTCTTGCCACCTACCCTCCCGCTTCTGCAAAGTGTTCGTACTCCTTTTTTTTTAACCCTCAAAAGAACCACGAACACTTGGGGGGGGAAGCAGGCGTGTAATGAACACCCTTTCAATTTTTTTTATTTCAAAAGCTAGAACTACGCGCGACCTGATTCTGACAAGATACGTAGGCAATCCTTCTCAAGGATTCGGTCCAATAAAAATTTAAAAAATAATAAAGTCATGCAACGCATCAAGAAGAAAAGATATTGCAAAGGGTACTCTACCCTAACCCATGCACGGGCAAGACCAAATAGAATGAAAAAACAAAGCCACAAGAATTTTCAGGAACAAGCCAAGAAAGGAGTATGGCACGAGTCGGCAAAAAAACAAAAAATAGTGAACATGCATATGTAATACCCTAAGTAGTCGGTTAGTCTAAAAATATGTGTGCACTCTTATATGAACTCATTATTTTTACGAAAGTCTTTTCCTTTTCGAAATTCGTTGTTGGTTTAGAAAGCTAATATTGCTATAATATGTTAAAACAAAGCCCACGGAAGGCTCAAAACATTCTTGCACCAAAAATCGCAAAAAATATATATATACATGCGGAATACAAGAATGAATATGTACAAAACAGGAGGTAAGCCTAAGACTCGTCATCTGCTCCATGTCTCCAAGCCTCGCCGGTCCATCCACTCCACTCCCCGTGGTATGAGGGCCCCCAGCCAGAGTCACCCCAAAAATGAGGTTGTGACTGCAACTCGGGGCTAGGCTCTCGGGCCACCGACACGGAACGTCGCCTACGCTCCGGCTCGGACCTCTCCCCGGAAGAACTCACCCCCGCGTCAGAACGGCGATGCCGTAGGGGCGAGTGTCGTGCCCTCTCTCTCTCACGACGACCGTGCCCCCCGCCCGAGGGACCCGCGTCGTCGGCCCCGGCACGTCCAGCAGCCGTCTGCAAAAAAAAAAAGAGAGAGACAAAAAGAGAGTGAATAACCGAAAGGCAAACAAAAGGTACAGATCAAAAAAGAGGGCACATTACCCGAGTAGAGTGGGGGCTCCTGCAAGAAAGTGCAGACCTAGCTCGAACCAACGCAGACTTCAACCGGTTGATCACCCCCACCATCGCATTGGCCGTACGGGCCGGAACCTGAAACAAGAATGTCAGTAAAAAAGAAAGAAAAAATATAAGAAGAGTACACAAATAAAAGGTGCATACCGCCTCTACTCCCTCAGGGAGCGGAGCATGGAAAACCCGGTCTTCCGGGAAAGTCTCCACAATCTCGGATCCACTCTCTCCGGTATACGAGATCCGAGCATCGGGAAGCACCCATCCCCCCAACGAAGGGTCAGGACCCTCCTGCACAAAACACAGTAGGCATAAACACATGGGCACGAGCATGAAAATACTAAAATCAATACAAAGAGAGGAGGCAACTTACAGCGCCAGGCTCCGAGAGACGAAGAGAATCCTGGATAAACTGGTAATAGCTAGCTCCCTCTATCACCAACTCTGTCGCCGGCACGCCAGTCCTCGAGTGGACCCTCCACGACTCGCCTATCGAGCGAGTAGACAGCATGGTCGCAGGCGGAGGCCTGGGCACCCAAAAAACCCCGACCGTCTGCATACGTACCCGCTCTCGCAGGTACCAGACAGGGTCCCGGCGGCCAACGAACAAGACCCGCATCTGGCTCAGGGCATAACTCTCCCTGACCGAAGCATGGGTACCCCTAAAAGAGAGCCATGGGGTCCAAACCACCTGTTTTTGTAAAAAACGCAGTCAGATCTCGCACATAAAAAATAATATAAAAGAATGACGAAATACGAGATAGAGGATAAGATTCTGTACATGCTCAGGGTTCCCGTCCCGGATAAGATCCCACACGGTATCGGACGGTGGACGCACTGTCAGCTTCTTCTTCCAACCCCAACGGCGACCGGCAGGGAACTCCAAAGGCCTCTGCCCCTTTCGGGGAGCCAGCCAAGGTAAGTGCTCAAAGGCCCACAGCTGCAAAAAGAAAAGGATAATAAAACATTTAAAAAAAAGAGGCCGGGTAAAAGCGAGAAAACAAAAGAAAGTCTAGGCACATACCTCGATCAAACGCGGCACTCCCGCTAATGTAATCACAAAGTGATGTCTACTCAGGTCCGAGTCGCGCACCGACAAACTCATCTGGCCGACAAGCGTCGCATAGCCCAAATCGCCCCAGCGGTAGTCACCCAGTGTAGACACGTCCTCCACCATGCCTATCCACCTCGGGTCAAAGGTGTTAGTCGGACCCGATAGAAAAGTGGAAGTAATAAAATGGAGGTAGAACAGCCGAGCCTGTCTCGAAGGCGACTCCTCTACCCCATGCTCCAAAGCCCACATCAGGTCAGCGAAAGGTATCCCACGGGGCTGGTACGAAGGTAATCTACTACCCATCCACGAGCCCAGGAGCCTGGTACCCTCAGCAACAGTCGGCGATGGGCCATCCGACCTCAGACGAACGGGGTTCCCTGTAAAGGTCAAGCCCGTCAAAGCTGTGTAGTCCTCAGGAGTGATCGTCATCTCGCCCCAAGGAAAATGGAAGGTGTTGGTGGTATCCCACCACCACCTCATGAACGACCGCAGAAAGGACAGGGAGATGTTAAGCCGCAGTATCTCCCAGAAGGTCTCAACCACCGGAAACAGTGAGCTCGCCCTCACCAAGGCCTGGGCGTCCGAGCTCAGATAGCTAAAAACGGTCTCACTCGTCGCTGCGCCATAGCCACGAACCGTAGTCTCTCTCCTCGCATGAAGGCGGGAAGTCACGTGGTGCTCTAGGTCGTAGTGCAGATCACGACTATCGTAGAGCTCAGGGCCCACCCATAAAGGACCCGGGCCAGTAGACTGACGCGTCATGCCACGCTCCTCGCGGCCACCAGGAGGGGGTAACGACTCATCAGACATGCTGATAAAAAATACAACAAGGCATTATACCTTTGACAAAATCGGCACTCATACCGATCCCTAAAAAGAGCGCATTTCACTCATTAAATGAAGTCATACAATTTTTGTTCCCTAAAAACATGATACTAAGTTCATACTTAGCTAAATTCCCTAAGCAAAATCAAAATTCTCCCATGATTTGTCACCCATGAATTATGAGGAACGCAAGCAATATACCAAAATACCTACATTATAAGAAAATACTAGGGTCGTAGGTATACTTGGGGGCTAGCATGAAAATGCCCAAATTTAACAAAAATCAACATACTTGCAAAAATTAACATGCACAAACTAATTAACATGTTATGTGGAACATTTCCAACTATCTAATTGAAGGAAGGGGGCACAAAATCAAAAAACCCCAAATCAATTTCATGCAAAAAGAATACTTGACAAAAATACTGAAATTGACAAAAAAGCTCAAAATTACTGAAAATTACTTACATTGGGAAGATTAGGAAGTGATTTGGAGTAGAATTCGTGAAGAAAAGTAAAAGAAACGAGCAAAAATCAGTGGAAAGAAGTGAAGAGTTTGAGCGAAAATGGTGGAAATGGGAAAGGAAGGAGACGGTCCGCGTATTTAAAGACCAGTCTCCCCTTCGCATTTTCAACGCCCAGCTCTGGGCGTCAGAAATTCTCGCGCCCAAAGCTGGGCGCTGAAAGTGTTTCCCAGACAGCGAATATTCGCTGTCGGGCACGCGTACTCCCCTATTTTTGTGTAAGATATCCGTTATCTTGATATTTCTTTCCCAAAAAATAAAAAAAATAAAAAAAATAAAAAGAATAAAAATATATTGTTAAACAAAAATATACACAGTGTGGACCCACTTATAGGACACATCTAATCAGGAAATATTACGACCCACCAACAGGTTGTAATCACAAAAGCCCTTCTACATAGGCAAAATAAGAAATTCAAAATGGGCTCGCCCACCCTCAGCGGGCGGGGTCTGCGTCACTAGCCGCGCAGGTCCTCAGTTTTCGAAAGAAATAAAATCTTCAAATTTAAAATAGGCTCGCCATCTTCAGCCGGCGGGGTCTACGGCGCAAACCACGTAGGTCCTTATTTTCAAAAAAGCAAAATAAATTTCAAAACAGATTCGTCCACTTCTATCGGACGGGGCGCCCACCCTCAGCGGACAGGCTCGCCATCTTCAGCCGGCGGGGTCTACGTCACGAACCGCGTAGGTCCTTATTTTCAAAACATCAAAACAGATTCGTCCACTTCTATCGGATGGGGCGTCCACCCTCAACGGACAGGCTCGCCATCTTCAGCCGGCGGGGTCTGCGTCACTAGCCGCGCAGGTCCTTAGTCGCTGCAGCGATAACTTTTTCGGTTTTCCCTTTTTCCAAAAATTAAAGGATTGGTTTTCCCTTTTTCCAAAAATTAAAGGATTGGTTTTCCGTTTTTCCAAAAAAGAACGATGTGCTGGATTTTCCTTCGTTTTACATCCTATAAAAACAAGGTGGTTTTCTCGTTTAGCTAGCCCTGAAAATGAGAATCTTTAAAAACGTTTTACCTCGTGATTGGGCTTGGCCAGGCCCAATTACACTTTACAGCTTTGATTTCGAAAACATCTGTAGCTACTCCCAATGACAAAGTGAGGGAGTTTCTACGCACCTTTAGATCCTTCCAATGACAAAGTGAGGAAGTTTCTATACTATCAGTTGACAAATCCCAATGACACGTGAGGGATATGTCGACGCTTCAAGTGATGACCCTTAAGTCAAATGTTATCACTCGGGGGCTCGTGAGACCCTCGCAAAACAGGTCACATACACCATGGCTTGTGTGACGCACTCCGTCTAATACTTTGACCATCGTCTTACTCCAAGACTCAGTCAAAGTGGGGGCTAACTGTAGACACCTACTTTTGTCCCCATTCCCGAAAGGGAAAGGTTCGATGATGAAAGCGTAAAAACTCCACTTGACAACGCATCTCCTATAAAATAAACAAATCTCAATTCCCCATTTCATTTCACCCGAAACCTGCTATTTATGGAAACCTGCTAAAAATAGTAACTGCCGTAAAAGGTAGCTTCTAAAAGTGGCAAATCATAAAAGATAGAAACCTGTCAGAATTAGGTGTTGCACTACAACATAAATCCTAAATGAAATAGAAAACTGCGAGAATCCTATTCCTAATAGGATTTGGAAATAAGAGTTACGTATTAATTGAAATCCTAACGAGCCTAGAGTTCGTAACGGGCCCAGACGCATTCCGTCATAAAATTGATACGCGCTAAAAGACTCGAATTAATCTCAAACTCTACGGATTTCAGGAATCCGAATCTGACTAAAGAAAACTGCCCAGACCCTATTTTCAACGCCTGGCTCTGGGCGCCGAAATCTTCGGCGCCCAGGCCTGGGCGCTGAAAATACCTGGGTGCGTGTTTTTTCCTAATTCTTTGTGGATTAGAACTCTGCAATTCTATCTTCCACAAACTCTTCCCTATAAATAGGCCCCTAATTTCTACGTGAAAGAACACACAACAACATACAATTATATTTTGAGTATTGACTCCAACCCTTAGCCTAAGCCTCTCGCTGCGAAACTGTTCACGCGTTCTGTCGCAATCGATCCATAAATCGAACAGAACGTATCCTGTCCCATAATTGAGATTCGTTAAATAAAAAAGGAGAAATAGCAAAGTCAAAGTGGTTAGTTTTCTGAGAACCGTGACGCACCTCTCAAGGTTGCGTCGTAATGTGTCCCTCTTCGATGATTTAACTGCTTTCCTCGCCCTTTTTATGAACTGTTAAACTAACCTAATCTGATTGTTCTATCACGCCTAACAAATATAATATTTTTGGGAAATCGGATTATCATGCTAGGTCCCTTAATGCTATTTAAATCAGATAATCACGATCGAATTAGTATTATATGTTGCATATTAATTGCTAAAATCAACTCATATTAGTTTAATAGTTAACGCATGTCCCTTCAATTATTTATGCTGAGCTAGTAAGGATATCCTGCCTCTGGAGTTATCGACGAGCGAAATACTCCTCTCGGTAGTTACAGTCCCCCGAACCCTCAATCTCTACCTTGCGGGTGTATATTGAGAGATCCCCACACCAGGGATCACAAGGGAACCTACGGCCGTCGTGGTCAAACATAATTGCACTCCCTTTATGTCACGATAACCGGGTTTTGTCAGTTTTTCTCATTGTCGTTAAAAACTGAATGGCGACTCCTATATTACTAGTCAATTGGGTGTATACTCACAGGAAATCCAATTACACTTGATTGAATAAAAGAATCGTCACACCCACGAGGGACGAGGTCACGCATTAGCCTCGCGCTTTTTCGACCCCCTCACACCTGTCCATCTGTCCAGCTGAAAAATAGTTCTATTTGACCTACGAGGGGCAACAACGTTTTGAGGAACTACTCCCACTGGCTCTTCTAAAGAGTTCTGAGTTCGTTGTTCGTCTCGAATCTCTTCGAGGTCTATTATTCTCCCACTTGTCAATTTGGAAATATGATTTCTTTCCAAAAAGACACCGTCACGAGCAACGAAAACCTTGTTGTCTGACTTGTTTTAGAAATAATACCCCATACTTTCTTTTGGATACCCAACGAAGAAACATTTGTCAGATTTAGGTTGTAGCTTGTCCGAAATTAATCGCTTGACATATGCTTCGCAAACCCAAATCTTTAGAAAAGACAACTTTGGAAGTTTCCTAGTCCATAATTCGTATGGAGTCTTTTCAATAGCTTTTGACGGAGCACGATTCAGTGTGAGTGCTGCAGTTTGAAACGCATGTCCCCAGAACTGTAAAGGAAGTTCGGCCTGACTCATCATTGAGCTGACCATATCGAGTAAGGTCCTGTTTCTCCGTTCCGACACTCCATTCCATTGAGGTGTCCCCGGAGCAGTCAATTCAGAAAGAATACCGCATTCTTTTAGATGGTCATCAAACTCGTGGCTAAGATATTCACCTCCTCGATCCGATCTTAGAGCTTGGATTTTCTTGCCTTGTTGATTCTCTACTTCATTTTGAAATTCTCGGAATTTCTCAAACGATTCAGACTTGTGCTTCATTAAGTAAATATATCCATATCTACTGAAGTCGTCTGTAAACGTTATGAAATAGCTGAACTCACCTCTAGCTTTCGTACTCATAGGCCCACATAAGTCCGTATGTATTAGCCCCAATAGTTCGCTTGCTCTTTCTCCCACCTTTGAGAAAGGTTGCTTTGTCATTTTGCCAAGTAAACAAGATTCGCATTGATCAATCTTCTCTAAGTCGAATGATTCTAGAATTCCTTTCCGTTGAAGTAATTCCATGCGCTTTATGTTTATATGGCCTAATCGACAATGCCACAGAAATGTGAGATCCGAATCACCAGCTTTAGCCTTTTTGGTATTTATGTTATAAATGTGTTTGCTCGTATCTAGCACATAAAGACCGTTTTCTTGTTGTGCTGAACCATAAAACATTCTAATCAAAGCAAAAGAACAACTATTGTCTTTAAATTGAAAACTAAAACCTTTAGAATCCAAACTTGAAACGGAAATGATGTTTTTGGTGATACTAGGAACATAGTAACAGTTTTCTAGTTCCAAAACAAACCCACTAGGCAAAGAAATAAAATAAGATCCTACGGCTAATGCAGCAATCTGTGCTCCATTTCCCACGCGTAGATCCATCTCGCCTTTATCAAGCTTTCTACTTCTCCTTAGTCCCTGCGAATTGGAACATAAGTGTGAGCCACAACCAGTATCTAATACCCAAGAAGTAGAATTAGCAAGATTATAATGTATAACATACATACCTGAAGGAGAAGCAACGTTTCCGTCCTTCTTCTCTTCCTTTAGTTTGGGGCAATCTCGCTTGTAATGACCAATTTCATTACAATTGAAGCATTGCGATGTAGATGGAGAACGATCCTTCTTCATCTTCTTCTTGAATGGCGCCACTTGCCTTCCTGAAGTAGATGGAGATGCACCCTTGCATTGGATCTTCCCCGGAACCCTTTTCTTGATTTTCTTACTCTTTACTTTTAGTGATGCTTGCTTATCACTTACAAAGTCCAATTCATACTGATGAAGCAAGTATATTAGTTCACTAAGAGTGTTCTCCCTTTTCTTGGAGAAATAGAGTAGTTTGAATTTCTTATATCCAGGGTGAAGAGAATTCAAAAGTATTCCCGCAGCTGCAGAATCTGGGAATGGATCACCAAGTAACTCAAGCCGGTTGAGAAGCCCAACCATTTTCTTGGTATGAGTTCTGATTGGCGTCCGCTCTGTCATTTCAAGATCAATGACCCTTTCCCTTGCTTTTTTTCTTTCGACGTCAAAGAAACAACCAAGTGGAGCATTAAGCTTTAGATCCTCAAATAAATTTACCAATTCAAAATCATTTTGGTCGACATGTTGACCACCATGTTGGAATCTACCACGACATATATCCCTAAGATGCCTTAGGAGTGCCCATGGCTCGTATGTAACGAACCTTGCACTCCAATCATTGAGGATAGAGCCAAGAATAAGATCCATCACTAGAGACATGTGGTTCGCCCACGCCCAGTGCTTTTCTGGAGTCATATCCTTTGAGTAATAGCTGGGGATGGGATGGTCAACTACATATTCAATGTTGTTCCACCTGAGGACTTGCCGAAGCTTCCTCTCCCAATCAAGAAAGTTTGATAGGTTCAATTTTACATCCAGAATTTCAGTTACTTTGAGTTTTGTTTTGATCGCGGCCATTTTGATTACTAATATCGAAAAGAATTTGCAATAAATAACCATTCATATAATTAGTAACTTTAAAATAAAAGCAAACATGCAATCATTAAAGCTATTAAAACATTTCATTCATGCAAAAGCAAAAACATGGTCCAAAATGAATGAAACGATTCCAAGACCCCAAAAGTCCTAAATCCTTAAGCAGCTTTAGCATGTGTTAAGTAGTTTAAGATTTTAGGTAAGCAAAACCTATTGCTATTAATCTCCAAATTACTCTTGGTTAATAAACTAGTGCCATAATTTATCCCATTGCCACAACATAATGCCATTGTTGTTAGAGTTTTAACCACAATCAACGTGCTCCTTTAGGACGCATTACCACCTAAGTCAACTAAAATAGCACCTCGCTTTAGAGTAAACCTACTACCTTAGATCCTTAGATTTTTGTAAGTGCTTTATTTGGAAGGCAATTTTTTAAACTCAAGATTACTTGGACCTAGTTGTTTCTATGTTGGTTCGATTATTTCGTGAACTTAATATAATCGATTCATATGAAACAACCTGTTCATGCAAAGCATACATACATTCATACATTCACGCATAATATATATATATATATATATATATATATATATATATATATATATATATATATATATATATATATATATATATATATATATATATATATATATATTAAATTGCATAAATAAATGGTGATCTTGTATGGCCCAAAACATCTTGTCTTGAAGCATCCAATCTTCATCACCTCCTTGTTCGCTTGGCATCGTCTTGAAACTTCATTCAAATGCTAACTAAAAGTTCTAAACTTAGAAATACTTGAAAATAATAAAATTACATCAAAATTTCCATGGTACGCAGACCATATTTAACACTTTACATTCAAAGATAGAACGATACGCAGACCGTATTTAACTATTCTAAATTTGGCCATACTAGTCACTTGGAGTACCTGCATTACGTAAAATATACATTCCATGCATTCATCCATTCGTGTGCTAAAACGAATGGCCCATGTAAATATGCAAGTATTTACGTGATTTAATTAAAATTCACGTTCACATAAACACGTCCTAAAAGATTAATCAATTTCCAAATTATTAATCCTTAGACTTTATTCTAATTAAAATTGAATTTAATTAAAATAATGCGACCTACGAAAATAATTAAAATAACTATTTCATTTTAATTTCATTTAGTGGCTCCCACTCAAACCAATAATTATTCCGGATAATTAATTATGAAATATTAAATTAAAACTCGCGGCCCGGCCCAAGCAAAGAAAATATTAAATTAAATATCCCCTTAGCCCAAATTAATGCAAATATGCGAAGCCCAACGAAATAAACAATTTTCAACGAAAAACGTTCAATTACGTAGTTGGGCTAGGCTTGCGCCCTGCCCAATGCCCTTGCGTTGGCCTACGAGGCGACGAGCAAGCTCGCACACCCCAGGCCCTCGCGCGCGCATGCCCGCAGCCATCGCTGCCCCTGCGCTGCGTGTTGTGCGTCGCTGCGCTGGACGTCGCAGGGCCTTGTGCCTTGCTTCGTCGCAGCCCCTTGCAAGCATCGCTTGGCCCTTTCCTCGCCCAGCGCGCACGAGACATGCAGCACGCTTGCTGCTGCCTGTGTCGCTGCGGCTCAGCCATCGCATAGTAGCCCGTATGGCTCGTCGAGCCATACGTCCATCACACATCGTGTTCGTGCCTTTGGTTCGTGATACGGACCAACTTAATTAAAATAAATTTAATTTCACGAACTTGCATTAATATTATTTTTCAAAATGTTACGATCTTTATTTTCGAAAAACAACGATTTTTAACGATTTAATAAATTCCAACGACAATCCAATTTCGTAAAATATTAAATCAAAGTCTAACATTATTCAAACTTTTAAGAACGAAAGAATGAAAATTAAAGTTTGAACTTTTAATTAATAAAATCCGAAGATTTAATTCGTTCATTAACATTTAAATTTCAGATTCTAAATAATTTAGTTTAAGTGCGATTAAAATTAACGAAACCATTCAAAATTTTAATCCAATAATTTTTAAACTTAGCCACTAACCATGAAATTATATCCCCTTTCCCAATTAACCGAATTATTAAACCAAAATTAATTAAAATTCAATTAGGGTTTCAAATTTTACAAATTCGGGAAAGGCAAAATTAGGGTTTATACTTATCGGAAAAATCTGAAATTTTTACCAAAGATCAAGAATGTACCCAAAAACATTGTGTCAAAATTTCAAGCAATTCGGAGTAGTTTAGGTCAACCTTTTAATTGAATTACTGTCCGACACTTCGAGGCTTGTTTTTACAATTCCGTTTCCATGAATTGATAATGAAAAATTAACAAAAACGCCCAAAAAACGACACTTCGAAGCCTGTTTTTACAATTCCGTTCCCATGAATTGATCTTAGAAAATCCTTTTCAATCATATTAGGGTTTTAAAACTCGAAATAAGAATATTTTTTATTTCGGACCTGATTATTACGCAATTCATCCAATAATTCGTAAAAATTCCGAAAATTCAACAAAAAATTCAAAATTTTCGACAGATGCAAAAACAATAAATCATGCTAATTCATGCTTTGAATACATAAGGCTCTGATACCACTGTAGGGGAATACAGTTAAACATAATAACATGTGCGGAAACAATCCCCAAAGCCAGGAAACATGTATAAAGCACAGATTAAGCAAACTTACAATCGAAGCGTGTTTTCCACAATAATCTGTCAACGAACACGAACTTAGAACTCTAGTTGTCGTTCCTCTACTTGCTTCACCGACACGATTAGATCTGTCTTGATTATCGTAGCTTAGAAAATCGATCAAGAGTTTGTGCTTTTGGGATGAACACACTTTGGAGGCACAGAGAGAATTAGGGTTCTCTGTTTTCTCATAGGGTTGTGTGTATGAATTGTGTTAAGTTGGAAAAGGGGGTAGAAGGTTATTTACATAACCTTACTAATCGACCAAGCCATAAGGCAAGGCCGGCCAGCACTTCGTCCGCGCAAGCCCACACGCGCACAGCCAGGCGGTGGGCCTTGGGCCGCGCTGTGTGCGTTGCTGCTGCTGCCCCTTGCGTGCATGCGTGCCCATCCAAGGCGTGGGCCTTGCGCGCTGGCTCGCTGCTACGCCCAGTGGGCCTTGCGCGCCTGCGCGCCTTGGCTCGTTGGGCTGGCAGCGTTGCCCCTTTCGTATCCGCGATTAAATATATTTCCGATATATTATTTATTGTTTCGTATACGACGAATCGCCGTCGTACGATACGATTTATTCGTTTCGCCTAGCTTACGAATATTCGCGATACGATATACGATTCCGATGCACGGTCGTATCATATAATACGTTTTCCAACTAATTCCCGAAAAGCTATTAAATGAATTTTCGATTCATTTAATCCGGTGATCTGTTACGTGGCATTGGTGTGACCTTGTAGGTTCAGTCAAGAGTAAGCTGTGAGTTCAATATCCATTAGAACTCACTGATCGGAAGCATTGCTCCAGCTAGCTGTTTCGATCACTTGATCTCACTGAATTAATTGTTCGCAATTAATCTGAACCTTGGTATTAGACTTAATGCACCTTGGGTGAAGGACATATTTCCTTCATAATCTACGGTTTATTTTCGAAAAAATGTTGTGCCAACGTACTCTAATATTTCTAAAGCTCGCCAAATAAGCATTTTCGTTCCCGAGCCCGGATCTCACCCATCCGTTTCAAGGACTCAAGGCCTTATCAAAAAATAGAGTCATTTGCGGTCTTTCCAAACAAGACCTTAAATAAAGTTTGGTGGCGACTCCTTCGAGGTACAAAAATTCAAACGGTTCTCATAACGAGCCGGCCTCCCCCCCTTGTAGGAAACGGGAAAAATAACTAAAGGAAATAGTGCCCTTGGTCCAAGTATGCATATAATATTAAGTCTAACAAATGCGGTTCAGTATTAATTAACAAGTTAATAATTCAGTGAGATCAAGTGAGCTGAATGCCTAGCTAGAGGCCGCTTCAATTCAAGTGGAATTAATTATATTAATCCACAACTTACTCTTGACTAAACCCGTAGGGTCACACAAATAGTACGTAAACGGATCAAGTATTTAATGGCATTAAATACTCCATCTATGGATATTCGGAATCAACGGATCTTGGTTTCAGTGGGAGCTGAGATCGTCACAAGCAAGAAATGAATACTCCGGAAACGATGATTTTGCCGGAAACGGAAATATGGATCGTATCGGAAATATAAATATTATCCAAGTCGTAGATGTTGCCGGAAACGGAAACATGGTACGCATCGGAAAATATTAATGGAAATGGAAAATAATTCCGGAAACGGAAATATTAAATATTTGTTCGAAACGGAAATTAATTCCGGAATCGGAAATATTAAATATTGTTCGTATCGGAAATGATTTCCGGAATCGGAAATTTAATCGGAAGCGTATCGTACGAATTAGCGTCGGACGAGGGTCGCTAGACGAAGGCCCAGCACGAAGCCAGGCCATCGCCCAGCAAGCCACACGCATCACCAACACACGCCAAAGCCTCGACCAGGCCCAGCGCAAGGCCAGGCCCAGCCAAGGCCTTGGGCGCGCGCGCGGACACAGGCAGCAGCATGGGCCGAGCGCTGTGCGCTCAGCGTGGGCCGCAAGGCCTGCGCGAGTGTGCGGTGCTCGTGCGATGCTCTTGTACGTGCTATACGAATCCTAAAGCTACCAGGATTCGAAGTATGATTAAATTCCTAATCCTAAAAGATAAATTAATTAAATAAGAGTTCTACTAGGATTCTAATTTAATTAATTCGTATCCTAGTAGGATTCCAATTCCTTTTCCATACCTCTATAAATAGATGCCTAAGGTCATAATTTATAGACACAATTAAAGTATTCTAAAGGTAAGATTTTAAAGAAAAGATCAGCCATACACTTGCACCTAAATAGTCGAAATTCCTAAGCAACCTTAAGGGCGATTTTAGTTGGTCAAGCTTAAGGCGGATCCGAACGTGCTGTGGACTATCTACGGAGGGACGACACTTGGAGTCCTAAAGACTTGTTCTTGTTCGGTTCGGGCGCAGCTAGGGAGGGCACGCAACAAAGTGTATGCGTCTAAACTATGCATAATGATTATGTGTAAATAATATTCTTTCCTGGCTTTATGGTTTTTCCGCATGATTTATGTTTTGTCATATGAATCATAACCTAACAATAACCCCCTACAATTCTTGCGACTCCGCTGGGGAATTTTCTAATTTCAATTCGAAAATGTGAGCAAATTTCGAGCAACCGGCCACTGATCTGCCGAAGTACTGGATGCCAGCACTGGCGCCAGGCGCAGCCCCTGCGCCCAACGCCACTGCCTGCATCCAGGACAGTGGCTCACAGTGGCTTGTCGCCCACTTTTGCTCAACTTTTCGTGTTGGGAGTTAGTCTGTTTTTGCTTATGGAAGGACGCTCCCAAGCCTCGTGAACGAGTGCCGAAAAACGAGCTTTACAAATACAAATTCAAGTACGATTTTAATTTCAATTTCTAGGCATTTCATGCATTTTTCGAAAACCATATTGTTAAAAATGAATTTCTACCCTTGCCCAAACGGATGTGTTATACTGCATGTCGAATTCATATTCATGATTAGTGTGACAACGTGCTACTTGTGCATTGTGTGGGCGTCTTTGCACGCGTGAATGGCTAACCTCGAGTTCTAGCTTGCCAAAACCAATTAGCCTCCAACTAGGAAACTAAACCCCTAGGAGCATCATTCAAACCTCATGCATCTAAATCGCCGATTTTAGGGTCTTTAGGAGTGTCACTCCATTTGATATAAAACCCTTAAACACGCCTCACGCACAAATGCCAAATTCCAAATTCAATCCACCGGCGTCATAATGTCGGATTTTCGAGTCCAAATTCCAAGTTTCAAATTCAAAGTTCAATCCAACGGCGTCATAATGCCGGATTTTCGAGTCCAAAATTCCAATTTTCAAGTTCAAAATGCAATCCAACGGCGCCATAATGCCGGATTTCCTACTTCAAAACCTCAAGCTTCCAAGTCAAAGTTCAAATCCAACGGCGTCATAATGCCGGATTTTCCAGTCTAAATTTCGAGTTTCGAGTTCAAGTTCAAATTTTCTAATCCAAAACCTCAATTTTCAAATCCAACCCAACGGCGCCATAATGCCGGATTTTCTAGTCCAAATTTCAAATTTCAAGTTTCAAGTCAAGCCTCAATCCAACGGCGCCTTAATGCCGGATTTTCTAGTCCAAATTTCAAGCTTCAAACTTCAAAGTCAAAAACCACAAATCCAACGGCGTCATGCTGGATTTCCTATTTCAAACATTCAAATCTTCAAGCATCGAAGTCAAGTTGCCAATTCCAATTCTAAAAACCTCAAAGTTCATGACCGGCGTAATGCCAACTTTTCAACTCTAACTTTCAAACCTCAAGTTCCATGTCAATCTTTCGAATTTCGAGTCCTATACTCAAAATTTCAAATTCCAAATCCATGCCGTCGTAATGCCAATTTTTCCATTCCATATTTCAAACCTCGAGCTCGAAGTTCAAAAATTCCAAACCTCCAAATCTCAAATCCTACACTCCAAGTCCACGGCGGCATAATGCCGGACTTTCAAGTTCCCAAATTCAATGTCTCAATCCACGGCGACATAATGCAGATTTTCCAAATACGAAGCTTGATGTTCTACATACAAAATGCGTCCTTTTCCATTTCAAAGTTCAAACTTCGAGTCAAATTCAAATTCCATATTCTACATCCGGGTTGAAAATCCCCTGAAATAATAAAAATTCCAATGGGTTGAAATTCCCTTCAAATATTCCAATTCCAATGGGTTGATCAGATTCCCCTAAAATATTGACGGGATGAAAATCCCCTAAAATAATACAAACCCCATTCCAACTATTTCCAACGGGTTGAAAATCCCCTGAAATAATACAAGTTCAAATTCAACGGGATGAAACTCCTCAGAAATAATACAAGTTCGAGATTCCATTCAACGGGTTGAAAATCCCCTGAAATAATACAAGTCCAATCTTCCAATGGGTTGAAAATCCCCTGAAATAATACAAATTCCAATTCCCCCACGGGTTGAAATTCCCTTCAAATATTCCAAGTCCAATGGGTTGAAACTCCCCTAAAATATTGACTGGTTGAAATTCCCTTTAAATAATACAAAATCAATTCCCTTTCAATCGGGTTGAAATTCCCTTCAAATACTCCAAGTCCAATGGGTTGAAATCCCCCTAAAATATTGACGGGTTGAAATTCCCTTGAAATAATACAAAATTTAATTTCCTAGTACAAGTCTAATTTCCAAATTCTTGAGCGGGTTGAAATTCCCTTCAAATAAGTCCAATTTCCAATAGATCGAAATATTCTTGTTCGACATCCCAAGTTCTAGTACAAGAGCCAACTTTGACAAAAGAATGAACGCTCCTCTCAAACATTTCCAACGGGTTGCAAATCCCGAATACAAGTACAAAATCCATAATCCCGAATCTTAGATGTGGCACTTAGCGTCAAGTCTAGGTCTCATTCATTGCATGCATATCATATCATGTGTTGGGAAGTCGAAGTTCTAAAATCGTCTGGTATGTTCTAACTAGGAGTCCAAAGATCCTGTGGTTTCGTCGAAGAGGAGAAAGGTTGAAAAGAAATCCATCAGCCCTAGCTTCCCTCATAGCCGGCATCAAACAAACAGCCAGTTAATCTCCTTCAAATCAGACTACCAGTCCCATTCAAGAAACAATCCAAATGTCTGCTTCTGAACAACTCGCTCAACTCCTAGCGGCTTTCGCCAGCCTCAGTGCCAATGTGGAGAGCATAAGCAACCGATTGGGTGTCGTGGAACAGGGCGCGCCCACTGATGACTTAACCAAGAAGATCGAGAGTCTTGTCAGTAAGGTTACCAATCGAGAGAACTAGTTTGACACCTCAATGGAAGATAACCTCAAGGGGAAGGCTAACCTGCCAGACAAATTCTCCGCCAATGATATCCCAAAGTTCAAATCAACTGACAATCCCAAATACCATCTCAAGAACTTCAGAGCTACAATGGCCATCAAGGGGGTCGAACTCGAGCTATACCCAGTGGTATTCCCTATGTCTGTGTAACCTGTCTGCCAGAAGTGGTACTATTCACTCAAGGAACATCAAACAAATACATGGGAAGCGGTTGCTCGAGCATTTATGGAGCAATATCAGCCCAACATTCAACTTCAAACTACTCTAAGGGAACTAGAAGTTCTCAAGCAAGGGCCTCAGGAAGGCTTTACTACTTACCTCCACCGGTGGAGAGAGATGGCATCCCAAATGGTGACCCGATCTTCCGAGAGAGAATTAGTCAAGATTTTCATTGCCGGTCTTCTTCCGAAATACAATGCTCACATGAAGTATCTAGGTTTGGAAAGCTTCAAGAGAACCTACGACATCGGGGTCGACATAGAGGATGACCTGATAAAAGCACCCGCAGCCCCAGCTCCGCAAACTGAAAAATGGAAGGGGAAGAGACCTGAAGTAACACACAAAGTTCATGAGGTTAACGCCCTAGAGGCTCCTCAAGGTCCAAAGTCAAACAACTTCAAAAGCAATGCTAACCAGCGCAACTATCAAGGCAGGCCCCAAAGAGTCTTCACAAACCTCGGGATGTCTTACAATGAGGCATTCGATCGGCTGGTCGAAAAACAAGTCATAGCACCGATCGGTCCAACACCCGATCCTCCAGTCGACAAAAGTCTAAGAGTTGGGATCCGACAGCTCATTGCAAATACCATCAAGGGAAGGGTCATGACATCGAAGATTGCTATAAGCTCAAGCACTTAATCCAGAATATGGTCGACAACAAGACCTTACCCTTACCCCCAGGGGCTAAGCAAACCCCCTTTGTACAAGCCATCTCCTATGACTGCGAAGATGAAGAAGAGGAGTTTCCATGCAATCTGATCTCCACAATATGCAAGCTGGGCTACGAGCTTATGGTTCCAAGCTTTTGCCATCTATTTCCAAGTGCTCAAAACTGGGTGATCCCCGAACCTAGGGTAACCACCGACATTCAAGAGAACATCTGTCCGCTCGCCACCTTGAAGGCTTTAGGGTTTTCCGAGTAAGATCTCATGCTGAGTACCCAACAAATTGTTAAACTCCAGGGTGTCTCATACAAAGTCCCGGGAGTCCTTGAGCTGGTTTTCTCCTTTGACACCTATTACAACAATGCTGAGTTCCTGGTTATTGATATACCTGCTAACTTCGACCTACTATTCGGAGAACCTTGGTTCGAGGAAATACTGGATGGCCCTGCCTGCCTCACCCTCAAAGGTTCAAGTTTCCGTGACACTCTCATCAAGCAAAAGCCGGTTGTACGCCAGGAAAAGGATGAGTGCATTCAAGAATACTACCACAGATGGGCAATCTCCGCTCGTACCATTCAGCCTGAGCTACCAGAGGGCAAAATCGTGAGAATGTTCATCTTAGGGCTCAACACTTCATGCAAAGACAGCTTCGCCGCATTTCCTTACAGCACATGGATCAAGTCATGAAAATCTGTGCATGCAGCCCCATCTTCGATGATTATGACGATTACAACGCGGATGTCTGGGAATACCCTGAGAACTATCTTTTCAATTAGTGTCTTTGTCTAGGTCCAGAGTCTGTCTTTCAATTTTCGAATCTAGCATTGAGTCTAAGTGTCTAGAACTAGAGTCTTGCATCAATCAAGAGCCTCTAAAGGCCGAGCTTCAAGTCAAAACAGTCGATGTAATGATTGCTGATTTCAATAACACTTCAATTTCTACTTAATCTTCGAGTCCTAATTCAAAATCAAATCCTAATCCACACAACTTTCCTTCACAAGAAACTGACCTTGAAATTCTAAAACCTATCGAAAATCACGAAAACAGGACGCCCATAATTGAGGAAACATAAAAAATCAACCTTTCTAACAACAGTTATTCCAAACTAGTTCAGATTGGTTTAACTCTTTCTCAAGTAGAGCGAGACGATCTTATCAAGCTACTTTCAGAGTATGTAGAAGTCTTCGCATGGTCCTATCATGATATTCCGGGGGTTGATCCAAGCAGCGGTCAACATACAATTGCCCTTATTCCAGGTTCAAAACCCATCAAGCAGAAACTCTGTCGCATGAAACCGGATGTTTCCCTCAAAATTCAAGAAGAGGTCTCCAAGCAGCTAGAGGCCGGGTTTATTCGAGATGCAAAATATCCAGAATGGATCGCAAATGTCGTCCCAGTTCCAAATAAAGACGGCAAAGTACGAATGTGTGTGGACTACAGAGATCTTAACAGGGCCAGCCCTAAAGACGGTTTTCCATTGCCTCACATCGACATCTTGGTCGACAACACCGCAAATAACGCCTTACTCTCTTTTATGGACGGGTACACAGGCTACAATCAGATTCCCATGGCAGAGGAAGACATGGAGAAAATAACCTTCATCACTCAGTGGGGTACATATTGCTTGTATAGTTATGCCGTTCGGACTAAAGAACGCAGGAGCAACTTATCAAAGAACAACCACATCTATCATGAGCGATATGATTCACAGGGAAATTGAGGTATATGTCGACGACATGATTGTCAAATCCAAAGAACGACACGAGCATACCTCAGTACTTTGAAAGTTTTTCAACAGGCTCAGACAATACAATATGAGGCTCAATCCTCAAAAGTGTGCATTCGGGGTAACGTCAGGTAAGTTACTCGGATATGTTATCAGCTCTCGAGGCATAGAGGCTGACCCTTCAAAATCAAAGCAATTCTCGAGATGCAACCACCAACGAATGAAAAAGAAATTCGGGGTTTTCTCGGCAGACTACAATATATCAGCAGGTTTATTTCAAGACTCACAATGATCTGTGAACCAATATTTCGAAAGCTCCGGAAAAGCGAGCCCAAAGTGTGGGATGACGACTGTCAGCATGCATTCGAAATAATCAAGAGCTACCTTTCCAACCCACCAGCGCTAAACCCAGCAATGCCAGGGATTCCCCTCAGGCTCTACCTCACAACAAGCGATTCAGCAGTGGGGGCTATGCTTGCCCAAGAAATTGAAGGCAAGGAGAACGTCGTATACTATATAAGCAAAAAGATGATCGAGTACGAGACAAAATACACTCAGCTCGAGAAACTCAGCATCGCGTTGGTTTGGGCCACAAAGAAACTACGGCACTACATGCTATCCCATACAGTACATGTGATCAGCAAAGCGGATTCTCTCAAGTATCTATTCGAGAAACCAGCACTCAACGGACGGTTGTCCAGATGGTTGGTCATGCTAGCAGAATTCGACCTCAAATACATTCCACATAAATCTATCAAGGGTTCAGCAGTCTCAGATTTCCTAGCCGACGGTCCTGTCGAGGCAGAAGAGGAAGATTACGACTTACCCGACGAGCAAATCTTAATGACCAGTGATGACAATTGGTCAATGAATTTTGATGGTGCTTCCAGTCAGAACGGATGTGGTGTTGGAGTAATTCTACTAGCACCCAGACGGCACGCACATTCCTATATCAGCAAAACTGCAATTCAACGTCACAAACAATGCGGCAGAATATGAAGCATGCATCATGGGCCTGGAAGCCGCCTTTGAAGGAAATATGTCCTTCACCCAAGGTGCATTAAGTCTAATACCAAGGTTCAGATTAATTGCGAACAATTAATTCAGTGAGATCAAGTGATCGGAACAGCTAGCTGGAGCAATGCTTCCGATCAGTGAGTTCAAATGGATATTGAATTCACAACTTACACTTGACTGAACCTACAAGGTCACACCAATGACACGTAACAGATCACCAGATTAAATGAATCGGAAATTCATTTAATAGCTTTTCGGGATTTAAGTTGGAAATGTATTATACGATACGACCTTGCATCGGAATCGTATATCGTAAGCTAGGCGAGACGAATAAATCGTATTGTTCGACGGTGATTCGTCGTATACGAAACGATAAATAAATATATCGGAAATATATTTAATCGCGAATTCAAGGAGCAGCCCACGAGCCGAGTGCACGAAGCACTCGAGGCCCATGGGCGCGCGCACGAATAGGCGAGCAAGCAAAGCAACGCGGCAGCAGCGAGGCCCAAAAGGCGAGGGGCTGTGCGCGTGCGTGCGGGCCGAGACCACGACACAGCAGCAGTGCATGCAGCCCATGGCCAACTGGTTGTGCGTGTCCGTGTGCTTGGCGTGCAGGCTTGCTAGCCGGCCTTGCCTCTTGGCTTGGTCGGTTAGTAAGGTTATGTAAATAACCTTACAACCTATTTCCCACCTTAGTACAATCATAACACAATACACACAACCCTAGGAGAAAACAGAGAACCCTAATTCTCTCTGTGCCTCCATAGTGTGTTCATCCCAAAAGGCAAAGTATCTTGATCAATTGTCTAAGCTACGATAATCAAGACGGATCTGATCGTGTCGGTGAACCAAGTAGAGGAACGACAAGTGGAGTTCTTTGTTCGTGTTCGTTGTCAGATTATTGTGGAAAAAACGCTTCGAATGTAAGTTTTCTTAATATGTGCTTTATACATGTTTCCTGGCTTTGGGGATTGTTCCGCACATGTTATTATGTTTAACTGTATTCCCCTACAGTGGTATCATGAGCCTTATGTATTCAAAGCATGAATTAGCATGATTATTATTGTTTTTGCATCTGTCGAAAATTTGGAATTTTTGTTGATTTTTCGGAATTTTTACGAATTATTGGATGAATTGCGTAATAATCAGGTCCGAAATAAAAAATCTTCGCTTTTTCGATTTTTAAAACGCTAACCGGATGGAAAACGATTTTCTAAGATCAACTCATGAGAATAGAATTGCGAAAACAGGCCTCGAAGTATCGTTTTTTGGGCATTTTTGTTAATTTTTCATTAAAAATTAAAAGTGTCGGACAATAATTCAATTAAAAGGTCGACCTAAACAACTCGCAATTGCTTGAAATTTTGACACAATGTTTCGAGGTACATGCTTGATCTATGGTAAACATTTCAGATTTTTCCGATAAGTATAAACCCTAATTTTGCCTTTCCCCAATTCGTAAAATTTGAAACCCTAATTGAATTTTAATTAATTTTGGTTTAATAATTCGGTTAATTGGGAAAGGGGATATAATTTCATGGGTCAGTGGCTAATTTTAAAAATTATTGGATTAAAATTTTGAATGGTTTCGTTAATTTTAATCGCACTTAAACCAAATTATTAAAAATCTGAAATTTAATTGTTTATGAACGATTTAAAGCTTCGGATTTTATTAATTAAAAGTTCAAACTTTAATGTTGATTCGTACCTTCTTAAAAGTTTGAATTTTGTTAGCCCTTGATTAAATAATTGTACGAAATTGGATTGTCGTTGGAATTTATTAAATCGTTAAAAATCGTTGTTTTTCAAAAACAAAAATCGTAACTTTTTGAAAAATAAAATTAATGCAAGTTCGTGAAATTAAATTAAATTTTAATTGAGTTGGTCTGTATCACGAACCAAAGGCACGAACACGAGTGTGGTGGACGTATGGCTTGTCGAGCCATACGGGCTGCTACACGAAGGCCGAGCCGCAGCGACACGGGCAGCAGCAAGCGTGCTGCGTGCCTCGTGCGCGTTGGGCGAGGAAGGGGCAGGCATTGCTTGCGGGGGCTGCGACGAAACAAGGCACAAGGCCATGCGACGTCCAGCGCACGAAGGCACAATGGCGCAGCGCAGGGGCAGCGACATCTGCGGGGACGCTCGCGCGAGGGGCCTGGGGGTGTGCGGGCCTTGCTCGTGCGCCTCTTGGGCCACACGCAAAGCATAGGGCTGGGCGCAAGCCTAGCCCAACTACGTAATCGGACTTTTTTCGTTGAAAATTGTTTATTTCGTTGGGCTTCGTATATTTGCATTAATTTGGGCTAACGGGATATTTAATTTAATATTTCATAATTAATTATCCGGAATAATTATTGGTTTGACTGGGAGCCACTAAATGCAATTAAAATGAAATAATTATTTTTAATTATTTTCGTAGGGCGCGTTATTTTAATTAAATTCAATTTTAATTAGAATAAAGTCTAAGGATTAATAATTTGGAAATTGATTAATCTTTTAGGACGCGTTTATGTGAACGTGAATTTTAATTAAATCACGTAAATTCTTGCATATTAATATGGGCCATTCATTTTAGCACACGAATGGGTGAATGCATAGAATGTATATTTTATGTAATGCAGGTACTCCAAGTGACTAGTATGGCCATTTAGGATAGTTAAATAAGGTCCGCGTACCGTTCTATCTTTGAATGTAAAGTTTTAAATATGGTCTGCGTACCATGGAAATTTTGATGTAATTTATTATTTTCAAGTATTTCTAAGTTTAGAACATTAAGTTAGCATTTGAACGAAGATTCAAGACGATGCCAAGCTAAGAAGGAGGTGATGAAGATTGGATGCTTCAAGACAAGATGTTTTGGGCCATACTAGATCACCATTTATTTATGCACTTCAATATATATATTATGCGCGAATGTGTGAATGTATGTATGCTTTGCATGAACAGGTTGTTTCCTATGAATCGATTAGATTTAAGTTCACTAAATAATCGAACCAACATAGAAACAACTAGGTCCAAGTAATATTGAGTTTAAAAATTGCCTTCCAAATCAAGCACTTACAAAAATCTAGGATCTAAGATAGTAGGTTTACGCTAAAGCGAGGTGCTATTTTAGTTGACTTAGGTGGTAAGGCGTCCTAAAGGAGCACGTTGATTGTGGTTTCAACTCAAACAACAATAGCATTATGTTGTGGCAATGGGATAAATTATGGCATTAATTTATTAACCAAGAGTAATTTGGAGATTACTAGCAATAGGTTTTGCTTACCTAAAATCTTAAACTACTTAAGACATGCTAAAGCTGCTTAAGGATTTAGGACTTTTTGGGGTCTTGGAATCGTTTCATTCTTTTTGGACCATGTTTTTGCTTTTTGCATGAATGAAATGTTTAATAGCTTTGATGATTGCGTGAATGCTTTTATTTCAAGTTATTAAAGTATGATAAGTGTTTTTCTTTGCTAGTTCATTTTGTAGAATCGTAAATCTTCAACTTTATTGCGTTCGGACAATAGAACTGCGATATTTCCTCGATCGATTGGTAACTATTTTTTAGAGCAATTCTCAAAGAAAAGGAGAGTGAGAGCGTATCTTGAATTCTATTTTCTTATAGTGATCTTCATGGTTGTTTTCAAACTAGAATTTGAATGGTAGACCAATTGGACCTCATATATTCAGAATACTGGGTAGTTTTGAAATAATGAAGTATTGAGTTAAAGACTCATGTATAACCAATGGTTAACAACCAATTTTCTTTTGATTCGATGATGAATTAGACTCATTGGATGTTGTCATTCAAAGTGAACAAAAGAAAGGGACTTTGTAAGCGTAACAAAGTAAGAAGATCAAGCAAAGAGTAAAATCTTTAGGACTATAAGAAAACGTGCTAGAAAGGATAGGAAAGGGGAACAAAAGAAATGAATTAAATATTCAATTTCTACCTAAGAGTTTGTGTTAAAGAGAAACGACTTAGCAAATAAAATCCTATAGTATTAGATTACCGCTTGAGGTTCTAACTCTTGTTAAGAACTCAAATTCCGGGAGCTAAGTCTGGTTATTGACCTACAAGTTGGAAATGAAGCAAAGTTGTGCTACATTAATTGTAGGGTCATCATGTTTGTTTTAAAGTCCTTCTAAAGGCTGGAACTTAATGGTATTATGTTCCATTAATCATCATAATCAATTTCTGTTTGGACAACGGAAAGACTCACATTCAAAGTAAACAAAAACATTCGTTGTGTGTTTATTTGAATGAAATGGTCATTTAAGGGTTGAGTCATATGATTGATTAATAAACAAACGAATCTCTTCACACTCAAACTTCAGAAGGTTCAAATCAAACATTTTGATTTGTGTTCCACATATCTTTGGCCATGTCATACGACCATATCAACAAGTCAACATTCTAAGTTCCATGGCATGGATTTCTGAAAGTTGGTTAAATTAAGAAACGTGGGTCTTGCTTGTTGAACATGACATAGAAATGGAGTATTGTTAGAAGTTTCTAGACAATGAAGTTCATGGGCCAAAGATGGATTTTATGACTTACCTATTTCACAAGAATTTGAGAAAATATGGCTATATTTACTCAAAGTGAAATGTGTGAAATGCTTCAATGTAGTTCACAAAAGGGTATAAAATCAACTTGGCAAGAATTTTGGAACATCTAGGCTAGGTCAAGGTGATGTTTGCATGAGCCAAGAAAGATTATCTAGATTGTTTATATGGCATTATAACAATCGAAGCTCCATAAGAATATGGTATGTCCAAATGGAGAAATCGGAATCTATTTCGATTAACGATAATCACGACTATTTTCCTATATAGTTTCTAAATGATACTCTCAAGTGACTTTCACACTAAACAAAGTTGTCAAAGCTAAGGATAAGATGTCATAAGGATTGAACTTCGGTTCAGTACATCTTTTCAGTACATATATATCTAGGGTTGTCAAACCCAGTGGGAGTTAGTGTTTACATCAAACAAACTCAAGAATAGATATATGTTTCTTTATGAGCGACTCATAGAAACAAAATGTATTGATTCTGCCACAAATCTGAGAAAATATGGTTGTTGCTTAAGATAATGTCTTTTAGGAAACCATCATATTTCCAAAAAGTCAAGTGGGAGAAAAATGACCTCGAATGGACTTCTAGTCAAGCAACAAACAAGTGTAGGATACTTAGAAGCCTTTGGAAGAGCTTCAGGAAGACTTTAGAAGTGCTTCAAGAGAATCCTAATACTCAAAGGACTTGAGTAATGTCTTTATAGACACAAACGTTTGATGTTCAATACCTAGGTAAATCGTATAAGGAATAGAATTCAACCAAGATAGATACATAGATATCTTGAGGAATGAAAACTATGAAGACTTTGGAAAGTGCTTCAAAAACATACGACTTACAGGTTAGCTACGACGAATTAAAAATTCCCAAGTATGGTTTGAGGCCATCAAAAACATAAGTATGGTTCGAGGCCATACAAAATGGTTTGAGGCCTTTTCATCCAAAGTACCTTCATCTTGAAGAATCAAATCTATGATTTGGTTGATTTGCATAAAGGGTTCACTCCCATTAGTTGCAAACATGTTTTCTAAACATACAACGTTGATTTGCATAAAGGATTTACTCCCATTGGTTGCAAACATGTTTTCAAAACATACAAAGATGATATTGTATACACATACAAAAGGAAAGCTAGATTAGTGGTTAAAGATTGTAAACAACTTCACGGCGTTGATAATGTTGAAATCTTTTTCACCAAGTCGGAATGCTTGAACTATTTTGGATAAATCTAGCAATCATTGCATATGGCAATATGGCAATTGGAAAACAAAACACCTTACTCAATTGGACTTGTAGAAAGGAATTGTGTACATCACACAATGTAAAAGTTTTGGATGCTGGATAAAAGAGCAAGCTTAAGAAATCTATTCGTAGATTAAAGCATGTAAGTGGGAATTGGACCATATTTGTATAAAAGACTATTGAGCAATCATAGCTTTATGAAAAATATGGATCATCTTATAGATGAGGAGTTTAGTGGGAGCTAGGTCAAGTTTATTGGTTCTATATATGAGATACATATCTCTCTATTGAAAATGACATTCAAATGGTTAGATTTGAAAGTATTTGTCAATATTAGAACCACGGCGAAACATAGAACATACTGGGTTAAAGATCTATTGGATAGGATCTAAAGCATTGTTTGGATTCTGTAAAAGTAATTACTTAATCAAACACAATGAAGAGACTCAAAAGAGACTCTCAACCCATATGAGTAAGTCTAAGTTGTGAATGCTTTAACTAAGTATAAAGCTAGGCTGTTATCACTAGAGTTAAGCATGAAGAACCTTGAAGAGGTGTCTTCACCTTATATCACATGGAAATGCCAAGATTTTAGCAAGATTCAGTGTCTCTTGAAACAGAATGAAGCTAAATGTTACATGGATGGATTTTGAAATGCATGCGAATGGTTTTTGCATTACAATCAATCATGTATGATGTGATATATAGATCTCCAAGAAACTCGTGAACATTGGATCGTGACGAGTTTATGCCAATCTCTATTGATCTGGATCAAAGATCATTGGAAGCATCAAGAACATCCAACACATTTGGATATATAGGATGAGCACTTGATAAGAGGAAGTGAAGATAACTAAAGTTTTGATGCTACATGCATTTGCCTAAGCAAAAGTTGAATCCTGTTGTTAGGCAAACCACAAACAAACACGGGCAATTAGGCATCGTGATTAAAAGGTGGTTACATAGGTTCTAAACCATAGGTGATGCATGGGCGAACTGAATCAATGATTAGTTTCCAAGTTCTCAGTTGAAAGATGTATCTCCCACATCTATGTGAACTGGTTGGAGCATTCCAAAAGGGAAGCATCATTTGAAATTCTACATAATTGAAATGAATTCATTGTTGCCTAAGAAGCAATGAAAGGGAATTGTTTTTAGTGGGAGTTATTCAATGAACTCAGGTTGATCACAAGTCTGCTACCTGGATGATTTTCTATTTTAGATATGATTATCATTCTAAACAGCAACGAAAGACTAGATCATTCTAGAAACATATTCAAAGATCTTTTCATCTTACATCGAAATGCTTTCGAAGAAAAGATGCTAAGGATAGCAAAGTATGATAAACTAAACCTCTGCATTGAATGATACACAACATTCATATACAAATATGGAATCAAGTTTGGGTTCCATGAATGTTTTAAGTATTGAGTGAAAGGCCTATCTCTGTAAAACATTAAATGCTTGATTTTGGGTTCGAGGCCCACAAATTGGTAAGCATTTGGTTTAAACATTTATCATTTATAAAATTATATTTCATAGTTCATTTAATCTTGGTTTAGTATTAAATGATAAGTCCATGTGATTCAAATCATTCAAATGGGATGTCAAGATGGATTCTTTGACAAAGAAACACCCATAACTGAACTTGAATATTGAAGTCACAAAGGATCCCTAATCCAGGTCATTGAAAGGTGATCGACCAATGACTAATGAAGATTAGATTGCAAGTAGATTACTTAGTTCTGTTTCTTGAACTAGAGTGACTGGATGTCAGAATCTTTTGCATAGATACTTATTGGATCTTGTATCGGATTGACCATGAGAACACTTTAAGAGATTAAAGTCATGTCATAGGTAGTTCTCATTAATGGTGATTAGAAACCGTTCCTCAGAACATGAGCGATTATGTCTGCTCGTTTGAGAATTAGTTCGCTTTGATACTAGCTAAACGTCGCACCGTAAAAGGAGGTTATAAAAGCAGTTATTGGGCGTACTATGAATCAAAGTGAGTGTTCATAGATTGCAAGAATGGATTGTCCTCCTATCTTTGATGGGATATGGTGTTGTTGTGTAACAAGGCCTCTCGGAGAGTTAGATACTGTAAAATTCATGGTCGTGCTCAGAATGGTTAGGCTTAACCTTTTGCAAAAGTTTGACAGTTGAACTCTGTAATCCGAGAAACACTTCTGGACCTAACAAGGATGGCTTGGATCTTACCTTATGTTCAGTAAGTAACACTAAGTGACAAAGGAATGTGGATGCACACTTGTCTGAATGACAAGTGGGAGATTGAAGGAAATATGTCCTTCACCCAAGGTGCATTAAGTCTAATACCAAGGTTCAGATTAATTGCGAACAATTAATTCAGTGAAATCAAGTGATCGGATCAGCTAGCTGGAGCAATGCTTCCGATCAGTGAGTTCTAATGGATATTGAACTCACAACTTACTCTTGACTGAACCTACAAGGTCACACCAATGACAAGTAACAGATCACCTGATTAAATGAATCGGAAATTCATTTAATAGCTTTTCGGGATTTAAGTTGGAAACGTATTATACGATACGACCTTGCATCGGAATCGTATATCGTATTGCGAATATTCGTAAGCTAGGCGAGACGAATAAATCGTATCGTACGACGGTGATTCGTCGTATACGAAACGATAAATAAATATATCGGAAATATATTTAATCGCGAATACAAGGAGCGGCCCACGAGCCGAGTGCACGAAGCACTCGAAGCCCATGGGCGCGCGCACGAATAGGCGAGCAAGTAAAGCAACGCGGCAGCAGCGAGGGCCAAGAGGCGAGGGGCTGTGCGCGTGCGTGCGGGCCGAGACCACGACACAGCAGCAGTGCAGCCCACGGCCCACTGGCTGTGCGTGTCCGTGTGCTTGGCGTGGGGGCTTGCTAGCCGGCCTTGCCTCTTGGCTTGGTCGGTTAGTAAGGTTATGTAAATAACCTTACAACCTATTTTCCAACTTAGTACAATCATAACACAATACACACAACCCTAGGAGAAAACAGAGAACCCTAATTCTCTTTGTGCCTCCATAGTGTGTTCATCCCAAAAGACAAAGTATCTTGATCAATTGTCTAAGCTATGATAATCAAGACGGATCTGATCGTGTCGGTGAACCAAATAGAGGAACGACAAGTGGAGTTCTTTGTTCGTGTTCGTTGACAGATTATTGTGGAAAACACGCTTCTAATGTAAGTTTGCTTAATCTGTGCTTTATACATGTTTCCTGGCTTTGGGGATTGTTCCTCACATGTTATTATGTTTAACTGTATTCCCCTACAGCCTTAGCACTAGGCATCCAGAAACTTCGAGTGTACGGGGATTCCTCCCTACTCATCAATCAAATTTCCGGCAAATGGAAAGTAAGGAGCGAGAGCCTGGCTCCATACTAGCCTTACCTTGAGCAACTGTCCGAACAAATAGAAGAGCTCCGCTATACATACCTCCCAAGAGAGAAGAATCAATTCGCCGATGCACTGGGAAAACTGGCCTCAATGATCAACATTCCAAGCGGCATGGCTGAAATGCCACTTACAATTGAAACGCGTCAAGAAGCAGCATATGTCTATGCTATTGACAACGTCGAGAAAGACGAAGACGAACCTTGGTTTATAGACATTCAAAGGTATCTACAAAGTTCAGAGTATCCCCCACACTTTTCAAGCAAGAATCGAAGGGCTCTGCGACTACAATCAGCCAATTTCGTCATAGAAGGCGGCGTTCTATGCAAAAGGTCCTTTAGCGGTCCTAACCTCCGATGTGTTGACAAGCACGAAGCTCAAAGAGTCATGGACAACATACATGTAGGAGTCTGTGACACCCACATGAATGGGAGAATTCTAGCTCTCAAGATCATCAGGGCACGATACTACTTGACTACCCTCGAACGGGATTGCTATTTCTTTGTCAAGAAATGTCCTACCTGTCAAAAGTGTGCGAGTCTGAAGCACATTCCTCCATCATTGCTATACTCTCAATCTGTAGGGGAATACAGTTAAACATAATAACATATGCGGAACAATCCCCAAAGCCAGGAAACATGTATAAGGACAGATTAAGCTAACTTACATTCGAAGCGTGTTTTCCACAATAATCTGTCAACGAACACGAACAAAGAACTCCACTTGTCGTTCCTCTAATTGGTTCACCGACACGATCAGATCCATCTTGATTATCGTAGCTTAGACAATTGATCAAGATACTTTTCTTTTGGGAAAAACTCACTTTGGAGGCACAGAGCGAATTAGGGTTCTTTGTGTCTCTAGGGTTTGACTAATATGAATTGTGCTAAGTTTGAAATTAGGTTGTAAGGTTATTTACATAACCTTACTAACCGACCAAGCCAAGAGGCAAGGCCGGCTAGCAAGCCTTGCACGCCAAGTCACACGGACCACACGCCCGCGCCCAGCGACACACTGCAGGCCGAAGCCCACAGCGCGCGCGCCGAGCATCTGGGCCGTGGGCCTTGCTCGCTCGTCGCTGCTGTGCGCTGTTGCGTGCTGTTGCGTGCTCGAGCCCTATGGGCTGGCCTTTCTTGCCTTTGCTCGCGAGCTTGCTGGCTCGTTGGGCCTTGCACGCTTACGTGCTTGGCTCGACGGGCCGACAACTCCGATGCCCTTCGTATTCACGATTAATATATTTCCGATATATTATTTATCGTTTCGTATACGACGAATCACCGTCGTACGATACGATTTATTCGTGTCGCCCAGCTTACGAATATTCGCGATACGATATACGATTTCGACAAAGGTCGTATAATACGTTTCCAACTAATTCCCGAAAAGCTATTAAATGAATTTTCGATTCATTTAATCTGGTGATCTGTTAGGTGTTATTGGTGTGACCTTGTAGGTTCAGTCAAGAGTATGTTGTGAGTTTAATATCCATTAGGACTCACTGATCGGAAGCATTGCTCCAGCTAGCTGTTCTGATCACTTGATCTCACTGAATTAATTGCCGCAATTAATCTGAACCTTGGTATTAGACTTAATGCACCTTGGGTGAAGGACATATTTCCTTTAATCTCCCACTTGTCATTCAGACAAGTGTGCATCCACATTCCTTTGTCACTTAGTGTTACTTACTGAACATAAGGTAAGATCCAAGCCATCCTTATTAGGTCCAGAAGTGTTTTTCGGATTACAGAGTTCAACTGTCAAACTTTTGCAGAAGGTTAAGCCTAACCATTCTGAGCACGGCCATGCATTTTACAGTATCTAAATCTCAAAGAGGCCTTGTTACACAACAACACCATATCCTATCAAAGATAGGAGGACAATACATTCTTGCAATCTATGAACACTCACTTTGATTCATAGTACGCCCAATAACTTCTTTTATAGCCTCCTTTTACGGTGCGACGTTTAGCTAGTATCAAAGAGAACTAATTCTCAAACGAGCAGACATAATCGCTCATGTTATGAGGAACGATTTCTAATCACCATTAATGAGAACTACCTATGACATGACTTTAATCTCTTAAAGAGTTCTCATGGTCAATCCGATACAAGATCCAATAAGTATCTATGCAAAAGATTCTGACATCCAGTCACTCTAGTTCAAGAAACAGAACTAAGTAATCTACTTGCAATCTAATCTTCATTAGTCATTGGTCGTCCACCTTTCAATGACCTGGATTAGGGATCCTTTGTGACTTCAATATTCAAGTTCACTTATGGGTGTTTCTTTGTCGAAGAATCCATCTTGACATCCCATTTGAATGATTTGAATGACATGGACTTATCATTTAATTCTAAACCACAATTAAATGAATATGAAATAAATGAATTTCATAAATATGAAATGGTTAAACCAAATGTTTTAAACATAGATCTAACAGATGTTCTAAAACAATACTTAGAAAATCAAAGCCATCCTCCAACATGCTTGATTCCCATGGTTGCTACATGTGCGTTGTGTTTCACTTGTAGCAACGGTTTAGTCAATGGATCCGCGACGTTGTCGTCAGTTTCAACCTTGCAAATCTCGATTTCCTTTCTTTCAACGATCTCTCTAAGTATATGAAATCGCTGCAGTACGTGCTTGGACTTCTGGTGGCTCCTAGGCTCCTTTGCCTAGGCAATGGCTCCGCTATTGTCGCAATACAAAGGCACTGGTCCTTTAATGGAGGGGACAACACCAAGTTCTTCGATGAACTTCCGAATCCAAACAGCTTCCTTTGCTGCTTCTAAGGCAGCAATGTACTCGGCTTCAGTTGTAGAATCCACAATAGTGCTTTGCTTAGCACTTTTCCAGCTTACTGCTCCGCCGTTGAGGCAGAACACAAACCTAGACTGTGATCTGAAATCATCTCCGTCGGTTTGAAAGCTTGCGTCCGTATAGCCCTTAACAATCAACTCATCTGTACCACCATAAACCAGAAACTGATCCTTAGTCCTTTTCAGGTACTTTAGGATGTTCTTGGCAGTAGTCCAATGCGCCTGACCTGGTTCTGACTGGTACCTGCTCGTTGCACTGAGTGCAAACGAAACATCCGGCCTTGTACAAATCATAGCATACATGATGGATCCAATAACCGAAGCGTATGGAATTCCACTCATCTTTCTACGCTCATCAGATGTTTTGGGATACTGATTCTTGCTTAGATATACGCCATGTGACATGGGTAGATGGCCTCTCTTGGCTTCCATCATATTGAACCTAGGTAGCACTTTGTCAATGTAAGTGCTTTGGCTTAGTCCAATCATCCTCTTAGATCTATCCCTATAGATCTTGATGCCCAATATTTATTGTGCCTCTCCTAAGTCCTTCATTGAGAAACACTTCCCGAGCCAAGTCTTTACAGACTCCAACATAGGAATGTCGTTTCCAATAAGCAGTATGTCGTCAACATACAAGACTAGGAGTGCAATTTTACTCCCACTGACCTTCTTGTATACACAAGATTCGTCCTGATTCTTGATGAAGCCAAACTTATTGACTGCTTCATCAAATCGTTTATTCCAACTCCTTGATGCCTGCTTTAGTCCGTAGATGGACTTCTTAAGCTTGCATACCTTTCCTTTGTTCTTTTGATCGACAAAACCCTCCGGCTGTGTCATGAACACAGTCTCTTCAAGAACGCCGTTCAAGAAGGCAGTTTTCACATCCATTTGCCATATTTCATAGTCATGAAAATCGGCAATCGCAAGGATTATCCGAATAGACTTAAGCATCGCGACTGGAGAAAAGGTTTCATCGTAATCAACGCCGTGAACTTGCCTGTAACCTTTTGCTACCAATCTAGCCTTGTATATGTATACAATTCCATCTTTGTCTTTCTTCAACTTGAAGACCCATTTGCATCCGATAGGTGTGAACCCATCCGGCAAATCAACCAAATCCCAGACTTGATTTTCAGACATGGAGTCTATTTCAGATTGCATGGCCTTTAACCATTTAATGGAGCTTGGGCTCGTCATAGCTTGCTTGTAAGTCAAAGGTTCATCACTATCCAATATGAGAACGTCTAAGTTTTCAGTCAAGAGGACGCCTGCCCATCTGTCCGGCTGAAAAATAGTTCTATTTGACCTACGAGGGGCAACAATGTTTTGAGGAACTACTCCCACTGGCTCTTCTGAAGACCTAGGAGGTTCATCAACCTGAACTGCTTCTAAAGAGTTCTGTGTTCGTTGTTCATCTCGAATCTCTTCGAGGTCTATTATTCTCCCACTTGTCAATTTGGAAATGTGATTTCTTTCCAAAAAGACACCGTCACGAGCAACGAAAACCTTGTTGTCTGACTTGTTGTAGAAATAATACCCCATAGTTTCTTTGGATACCCAATGAAGAAACATTTGTCAGATTTAGGTTGTAGCTTGTCCGAAATTAATCGCTTGACATATGCTTCGCAACCCCAAATCTTCAGAAAAGACAACTTTGGAAGTTTCCCAGTCCATAATTTGTATGGAGTCTTTTCAACAGCTTTTGACGGAGCACGGTTCAGTGTGAGTGCTGCAGTTTGCAACGCATGTCCCCAAAACTGTAAAGGAAGTTTGGCCTGACCCATCATTGACCTGACCATATCGAGTAAGGTCCTATTTCTCCGTTCCGACACTCCATTCCATTGAGGTGTCCCCGGAGCAGTCAATTCAGAAAGAATACCGCATTCTTTTAGATGGTCATCAAACTCGTGGCTAAGATATTCACCTCCTCGATCCGATCTTAGAGCTTTGATTTTCTTGCCATGTTGATTCTCTACTTCATTTTGAAATTCTCTGAATTTCTCAAACGATTCAGACTTGTGCTTCATTAAGTAAATATAGCCATATCTACTGAAGTCGTCCGTAAACATTATGAAATAGCTGAACTCACCTCTAGCTTTCGTACTCATAGGCCCACATACGTCCGTATGTATTAGCCCTAGTAGTTCGCTTGCTCTTTCTCCCATCTTTGAGAAAGGTTGCTTTGTCATTTTGCCAAGTAAACAAGATTCGCATTGATCAATCTTCTCTAAGTCGAATGATTCTAGAATTCCTTTCCGTTGAAGTAATTCCATGCGCTTTATGTTTATATGGCCTAATCGACAATGCCACAGAAATGTGAGATCCGAATCACCAGTTTTAGCCTTTTTGGTATTTATGTTATAAATGTGTTTGCTCGTATCTAGCACATAAAGACCGTTTTCTTGTTGTGCTGAACCATAAAACATTCCATTCAAAGAAAAAGAACAACTATTGTCTTTAAATTGAAAACTAAAACCTTTAGAATCCAAACTTGAAACGGAAATAATGTTTCTAGTGATACTAGGAACGTAGTAACAGTTTTCTAGTTCCAAAACAAACCCACTAGGCAAAGAAATAAAATAAGATCCTACAGCTAATGCAGCAATCCGTGCTCCATTTCCCACGCGTAGATCCATCTCGCCTTTATCAAGCTTTCTACTTCTCCTTAGTCCCTGTGAATTGGAACATAAGTGTGAGCCACAACCAGTATCTAATACCCAAGAAGTAGAATTAGCAAGATTACAATGTATAACATATATACCTGAAGTAGAAGCAACGTTCCCGTTCTTCTCATCTTCCTTCTTCTTCAAGCAATCCCTCTTCCAATGCCCCTTCTTCTTGCAGTAGAAGCATTCAGAGTCGGCAGGAGAACGAGTCGCCCTTTTCTATTTAGCAGAACCGGCGCCGTTGGACTTGGATGAGGGCGAAGCCTTTCCCTTACCCTTCTTGCCCTTATTCTTGCCTGATTTCTTGAAGTTCTTGCCCTTACGCACCATAAGCATATCGTGCTTGTTCTCTTGCTTGAGCGTCTTTTCAGCGGTTTTCAGCATACCGTGAAGCTCAGTAAGAGATTTCTCCATGTTGTTCATGTTGTAATTCAACTTGAACTAATCATACCCATTATGAAGCGAATGGAGAATGATGTCAATAGCCATTTCATTTGAGACGTCAGAATCTAGAGCTCTTATGTTCTCAAAGAGTCCAATCATTTTAAGAACATGTGGGCTCACTGGTTCTCCTTTCTTGAGCTTAGTCTCAAGGATCAACCTCTGAGTCTCGAATCTTTCGATTCTGGCTTGGTCCTGAAACATGTTCTTCAAATCCGAGATGATTTGGTAAGCATCCGAGTTAATGAACGTTTTCTGAAGTTCAGGACTCATGGATGTAAGCATCACACATTTGACATCCCTGTTGGCCTGAATCCAACGATTAAGGGCAGCTTGAGTTACCTCCGGCCCAGCCTCTTGCGTTAACTCTTCCTCAAGGACATATTCTTTTTCCTCCTGCATAAGAACTATATGTAAGTTCCTTTGCCAGTCAAGGAAATTGTTGCCATTCAACTTCTCCTTGTCGAGAATTGAACGCAGATTGAAAGTGTTATTGTTAGCGGCCATTTGATTACTACAATCGAAAAGAATTTGCAATAAATAACCATTCATACAATTCAATAACTTTGAAATAAAAGCAAAACATGCAATCATTAAAGCTATTAAAACATTTCATTCATGCAAAAAGCAAAAACATGGTCCAAAATGAATGAAACGATTCCAAGACCCCAAAAGTCCTAAATCCTTAAGCAGCTTTAGCATGTCTTAAGTAGTTTAAGATTTTAGGTAAGCAAAACCTATTGCTAGTAATCTCCAAATTACTCTTGGTTAATAAATTAATGCCATAATTTATCCCATTGCCACAACTTAATTCCATTGTTGTTTGAGTTGTAACCACAATCAACGTGCTCCTTTAGGTGAATTAATTAAAATTCATGTTCACATAAACGCAATTTTTAAACTCAATATTACTTGGACCTAGTTGTTTCTATGTTGGTTCGATTGTTAAGTGAACTTAAAACTAATCGATTCATAGGAAACAACCTGTTCATGCAAAGCATACATACATTCATACATTCACGCATAATATATATATTCAAGTGCATAAATAAATGGTGATCTAGCATGGCCCAAAACTTTTGTCTTGAAGCATCCAATCTTCATCACCTCCTTCTTAGCTTGGCATCGTCTTGAATCTTCGTTCAAATGCTAACTTAATGTTCTAAACTTAGAAATACTTGAAAATAATAAATTACATCAAAATTTCCATGGTACGCAGACCATATTTTAAACTTTACATTCAAAGATAGAACGGTACGCGGACCTTATTTAACTATCCTAAATTGGCCATACTAGTCACTTGGAGTACCTGCATTTCATAAAATAGATATTCTATGCATTCACCCATTCGTGTGCTAAAACGAATGGCCCATATAAATATACAAGTATTTACGTGAATTAATTAAAATTCACGTTCACATAAACGCGTCCTAAAAGATTAATCAATTTCAAATTATTAATCCTTAGACTTTATTCTAATTAAAATTGAATTTAATTAAAATAATGCGACCTACGAAAATAATTAAAAGTAATTATTTCATTTTAATTTCATTTAGTGGCTCCTACTCAAACCAATAATTATTCCGGATAATTAATTATGAAATATTAAAATGAAATATACGAAGCCCAACGAATTAAACGATTTTTAACAAAAAGTCCAATTACTTAGTCGGGCTAGGCTTGCGCCCAGCCCTTGCCTTGCGTGAGGCCCAAGAGTGCACGAGCAAGGCTCGCACACCGCCAGCCCCATCGCGCGCGCGCACCGCGTCCCCGCAGCTATGCTGCCCTTGCGCTGCGTGTTGTGCATCGTGTTTGTGCTGGACGTCGCAAGGCTTGCGCCTCGCTTGGTCGCAGCCCCGCAAGCTCCCTAGCCTGCCCTTTCCTCGCCTAGCGCGCACGAGGCACGCAGCATAGCTGCTGCTGCCCGTGTCGCATGGCTCGGCCTAAGCACAATGGCCTCGTATGGCTAGAGGAGCCATACTTCCACCATGCTCATGTTCGTGCCTTTGGTTCGTAATACGGACCAACTTAATTAAAATTAAATTTAATTCACGAACTTGCATTAATTTTATTTTTCAAAAAGTTACGATTTTTATTTTCGAAAAACAACGATTTTTAACGATTTAATAAACATTAACGACAATCCCATTTCGTAAAATTATTAAATCAAGGGCTAACAATATTCAAACTTTTAAGAACGATCGAATCAACATTAAAGTTTGAACTTTTAATTAATAAAATCCGAAGCTTTAAATCGTTCATAAACAATTAAATTTCAGATTTTTAATAATTTGGTTTAAGTGCGATTAAAATTAACGAAACCATTCAAAAATTTTAATCCAATAATTTTTAAAATTATCCACTGACCCATGAAATTATATCCCCTTTCCCAATTAACCGAATTATTAAACCAAAATTAATTAAAATTCAATTAGGGTTTCAAATTTTACGAATTGGGGAAAGGCAAAATTAGGGTTTATACTCGGAGTTTCTGAAATTTTTTACCATAGATCAAGCATGTACCCAGAAACATTGTGTCAAAATTTCAAGCAATTCCGAGTAGTTTAGGTCGACCTTTTAATTGAATTACTGTCCGACACTTTTAATTTTTCGACAGATGCAAAAACAATAATAATCATGTTAATTCATGCTTTGAATACATAAGGCTCATGATACCACTGTAGGGGAATACAGTTAAACATAATAACATGTGCGGAACAATCGCCAAAGCCAGGAAACATGTATAAAGCACAAATTAAGCAAACTTACATTCGAAGCGTGTTTTCCACAATAATCTGTCAACGAACACAAACAAAGAACTCCACTTGTCGTTCCTCTACTTGGTTCACCGACACGATCAGATCCGTCTTGATTATCGTAGCTTAGACAATTGATCAAGATACTTTGCTTTTGGGAAGAAGTCACTTTGGAGGCACAGAGAGAATTAGGGTTCTTTGTGTCTTTAGGGTTTGAGTAATATGGATTGTGCTAAGTTGGAAATTAGGTTGTAAGGTTATGAGGCAAGGCCGGCTAGCAAGCCTTGCACGCCAAGTCACACGGACCGCACGCCCGCGCCCAGCGACATACTGCAGGCCGAAGCCCACAGAGCGCGCGCCGAGCAGCTGGGTCGTGGGCCTTGCTCGCTCGTCGCTGCTGTGCGCTGTTGCGTGCTGTTGCGCCCTCGCGCCCTATGGGCTGGCCTTGCTCGCCTTTGCTCGCGAGCTTTCTGGCTCGTTGGGCCTTGCACGCTTACGTGCTTGGCTCGACGGGCCGGCAACTCCGATGCCCTTTGTATTCGCGATTAATATATTTCCGATATATTATTTATCGTTTCGTATACGACGAATCACCGTCGTACGATACGATTTATTCATGTCGCCCAGCTTACGAATATTCGCGATACGATATACGATTTCGACAAAGGTCGTATCGTATAATACGTTTCCAACTAATTCCCGAAAAGCTATTAAATGAATTTCCGATTCATTTAATCCGGTGATCTGTTACGTGTCATTGGTGTGACCTTGTAGGTTCAGTCAAGAGTAAGTTGTGAGTTCAATATCCATTGGAACTCACTGATCGGAAGTATTCCTCCAGCTAGCTGTTCCGATCACTTGATCTCACTTAATTAATTGTTCGCAATTAATCTGAACCTTGGTATTAGACTTAATGCACCTTGGGTGAAGGACATATTTCCTTCACAATCATCACCGTGGCCATTCTCAGCCTGGGGTATCGATGTCATCGGCAAAGTCACTCCAACAGGCACCGGGGGTCATAAGTTCATACTAGTTGCCATCGACTATTTCCCCAAATGGGTCGAGGCCAGATTGTTCAAAATGTTGGGTTCCAAGCAAGTGGCCCAGTTCATACAAGAAAACATCATATGCAGATACGACGTTCCTCACGAGTTCATCAGTGACCAGAGAACCAATTTTCAAGGAGAGTGTGAAGATCTATTCACCGAGTACAAGATTCAACATCATCGCTCTTCGCCTTATTGCCCATAAACCAATGGGGCAGTCGAAGCAGCAAACAAGAATGTCAAAACCATCATCATGAAAATGACTACCAATTACAAAGACTGGCCCCAGAAGCTGCATTTCTCATTGTGGGGATATCGAACTTCAATTCGCACTTCAACTGGTGCAACTCCGTTCTCATTGGTCTATGGGAAGGAAGCAGTACAACCTATCGAGCTAGAGATACCTTCTCTAAGGATAGTCCTCGAAGGCAAAATCCCATAAGCTGCATGGGTACAAGCCAGATATGATGAACTAGTCATGCTCGATTAGCGACGGCTTCAAGCCGCTCACCATGTACAAGTCTATCAGCGCCGAGTGGCCAGATGTGAGGGGGTCGAAAAAGCACGAGGCTAATGCGTGACCTCGTCCCTCGTGGGTGTGACGCTTCTTTTTGTCAAATCAAGTGTAATTGGATTTCCTGTGAGTAATGTAGGAGTCGCCATTCAGTTTTTAACGACAATGAGAAAAACTGACAAAACCCGGTTATCGTGACATAAAGGGAGTGCAATTATGTTTGACCACGACGGCCATAGGTTCCCTTGTGATCCCTGGTGTGGGGATCTCTCAACGTACACCCGTAGGGTAGAGATTGAGGGTTCGGGGGACTGTAACTACCGAGAGGAGTACTCGCTCGTCGATAACTCCAGTGGCAGGATATCCTTACTAGCTCAGCATAAATAATTGAAGGGACATGCGTTAACTATTAAACTAATCTGAGTTGATTTTAACAATATGCAACATATAATACTAGATCGAGCGCGATTATCTGATTTAGATTGTATTAAGGGACCTAGCATGATAATCCAATTTCCCAAAAATATTATCTTTATTAGGCGTGATAGAACAATCAAATTCAATTAGTTTAACAGTTCATAAAAGGCGAGGAAAGCAATTAAATCATGGAAAAGGGACACATTACGACGCACCCTTGAGAGGTGCGTCACGGTTCTCAGAAAACTAACCACTTTGACTTTGCTATTTCTCCTTTTCTTTAACGAATCTCAACTTACGGGACAGGATACGTTCTGTTCGATTTTTGGATCGATTGCGACAGAACGCGGGATCAATTTCGCAGCGTGAGGCTTAGGATTAGGGGTTGGAGTCAATACTCAGAATATGAATTGTGTGTGTCCTTTTCACGTCGAACTTGGGGCTATATTTATAGAAAAGAGTTCGTGGAAAGATAGAATTTTAGAGCTCTAATCCATGAGAAATTAGGAAAGAACACGTCCCAGGTAATTTCAGCGCCCAGGGCTGGGCGCCGAAGATTTTGGCGCCCAGAGCCAGGCGTTGAAAATAGGGTCTGAGCCGTTTTCTTTGTCAGATTCGGACTCTTAGAATCCGGAGTGTTCGAGACTTGTTCGAGTCTTTTAGTGCGTATTAACTTTATGACGGGATGCGTCTGGGCCCGTTACGAACTCTAGGCTCATTAGGATTTTAATTAGTACGTAACTCTTACTTTCGAATTATACTAGGAATAGGATTCCTCTTGCAAATTTCTATCTCATTTAGGATTTATGTTAGAGTGCAACACCTAATTCTGACAGGTTTCTATCTTTTATGACTTGCCACTTTTAACAACTACCCATTACGGCAGTTACTATTTTTAGCAGGTTTCTATAAATAGCAGGCTTCGGGTGAAATAAAAAGGGTGATTGAGATTTGTTATTTTATAGGAGATGCGTTGCCAAGTGGAGATTTATGTTCTCATCATCGAACCTTCCCTTTCGGGAATGGGGATAAAAGTAGGTGTGTACAGTTAGCCCCCACTTTGACTGAGTCTTGGAGTAAGACGATGGTCAAAGTATTAGACGGAGTGCGTCACACAAGCCATGGTGACCTGTTTTGCGAGGGTCTCACGAGCCCTCGAGTGATAACATTTGACTTAAAGGTCATCACTTGAAGTGTCGACATATCCCCTCACGTGTCATTGGGATTTGTCAACGGATAGTATAGAAACTCCCTCACTTTGTCATTGGAAGTATCTAAAGAGGCGTAGGAACTCCCTCACTTTGTCATTGGAAGTAGCTACAGATGTTTTCAAAATCAAAGCTATAAAGTGTAATTGGGCCTAGCCAAGCCCAATCACGAGGTAAAGTGTAATTGGACCTGGATTAGGGATCCTTTGTGACTTTAATATTCAAGTTCACTTATGGGTGTTTCTTTGTCGAAGAATCCATCTTGACATCCCATTTGAATGATTTGAATGACATGGACTTATCATTTAATTCTAAACCACAATTAAATGAATATGAAATAAATGAATTTCATAAATATGAAATGGTTAAACCAATTGTTTTAAACATAGATCTAACAGATGTTCTAAAACAATACTTAGAAAATCAAAGCCATCCTCCAACATGCTTGATTCCCATGGTTGCTACATGTGCGTTGTGTTTCACTTGTGGCAACGGTTTAGTCAATGGATCCGCGACGTTGTCGTCAGTTCCAACCTTGCAAATCTCGATTTCCTTTCTTTCAACGATCTCTCTAAGTATATGAAATCGCCGCAGTACGTGCTTGGACTTCTGGTGGCTCCTAGGCTCCTTTGCCTGGGCAATGGCTCCGCTATTGTCGCAATACAAAGGCACTGGTCCTTTAATGGAGGGGACAACACCAAGTTCTTCGATGAACTTCCAAATCCAAACAGCTTCCTTTGCTGCTTCTAAGGCAGCAATGTACTCGGCTTCAGTTATAGAATCCACAATAGTGCTTTGCTTAGCACTTTTCCAGCTTACTGCTCCGCCGTTGAGGCAGAACACAAACTTAGACTGTGATCTCAAATCATCTCTGTCGGTTTGAAAGCTTGCGTCCGTATAGCCCTTAACAATCAACTCATTTGTACCACCATAAACCAGAAACTGATCCTTAGTCCTTTTCAGGTACTTTAGGATGTTCTTGGCAGCAGTCCAATGCGCCTCACCTGGTTCTGACTGGTACCTGCTCGTTGCACTGAGTGCAAACGAAACATCCGGCCTTGTACAAATCATAGCATACATGATGGATCCAATATCCGAAGCGTATGGAATTCCACTCATCTTTCTACGCTCATCAGATGTTTTGGGACACTGATTCTTGCTTAGATACACGCCATGTGACATGGGTAGATGACCTCTCTTGGCTTCCATCATATTGAACCTAGGTAGCACTTTGTCAATGTAAGTGCTTTGGCTTAGTCCAATCATCCTATTAGATCTATCCCTATAGATCTTGATGCCCAATATGTACTGTGCCTCTCCTAAGTCCTTCATTGAGAAACACTTCCCGAGCCAAGTCTTTACAGACTCCAACATAGGAATGTCGTTTCCAATAAGCAGTATGTCGTCAACATACAAGACTAGGAATGCAATTTTACTCCCACTGACCTTCTTGTATACACAAGATTCGTCCTGATTCTTGATGAAGCCAAACTTATTGACTGCTTCATCAAATCGTTTATTCCAACTCCTTGATGCCTGCTTTAGTCCGTAGATGGACTTCTTAAGCTTGCATACCTTTCCTTTGTTCTTTTGATCGACAAAACCCTCCGGTTGTGTCATGAACACAGTCTCTTCAAGAACGCCGTTCAAGAAGGCAGTTTTGACATCTATTTGCCATATTTCATAGTCATGAAAAGCGGCAATCGCAAGGATTATCCGAATAGACTTAAGCATCGCGACTGGAGAAAAGGTTTCATCGTAATCAACGCCGTGAACTTGCCTGTAACCTTTTGCTACCAATCTAGCCTTGTATATGTATACAATTCCATCTTTGTCTTTCTTCAACTTGAAGACCCATTTGCATCCGATAGGTGTGAACCCATCCGGCAAATCAACCAAATCCCAGACTTGATTTTCAGACATGGAGTCTATTTCAGATTGCATGGCCTCTAACCATTTAATGGAGCTTGGGCTCGTCATAGCTTGCTTGTAAGTCAAAGGTTCATCACTATCCAATATGAGAACGTCTAAGTTTTCAGTCAAGAGGATGCCTGCCCATCTGTCCGGCTGAAAAATAGTTCTATTTGACCTACGAGGGGAAACAATGTTTTGAGGAACTACTCCCACTTGCTCTTCTGAAGACCTTGGAGGTTCATCAACCTGAACTGCTTCTAAAGAGTTCTGAGTTCGTTGTTCATCTCGAATCTCTTCGAGGTCTATTATTCTCCCACTTGTCAATTTGGAAATGTGATTTCTTTCCAAAAAGACACCGTCACGAGCAACGAAAACCTTGTTGTCTGACTTGCTGTAGAAATAATACCCCATAGTTTCTTTGGATACCCAACGAAGAAACATTTGTCAGATTTAGGTTGTAGCTTGTCCGAAATTAATCGATTGACATATGCTTCGCAACCCCAAATCTTCAGAAAATACAACTTTGGAAGTTTCCTAGTCCATAATTTGTATGGAGTCTTTTCAACAGCTTTTGACGGAGCACGGTTCAGTGTGAGTGCTGCAGTTTGCAACGCATGTCCCCAAAACTGTAAAGGAAGTTTGGCCTGACCCATCATTGACCTGACCATATCGAGTAAGGTCCTATTTCTCCGTTCCGACACTCCATTCCATTGAGGTGTCCCCGGAGCAGTCAATTCAGAAAGAATACCGCATTCTTTTAGATGGTCATCAAACTCGTGGCTAAGATATTCACCTCCTCGATCCGATCTTAGAGCTTTGATTTCTTGCCATGTTGATTCTCTACTTCATTTTGAAATTCTCTGAATTTCTCAAACGATTCAGACTTGTGCTTCATTAAGTAAATATAGCCATATCTACTGAAGTCGTCCGTAAACGTTATGAAATAGCTGAACTCACCTCTAGCTTTCGTACTCATAGGCCCACATACGTCCGTATGTATTAGCCCTAGTAGTTCGCTTGCTCTTTCTCCCACCTTTGAGAAAGGTTGCTTTGTCATTTTGCCAAGTAAACAAGATTCGCATTGATCAATCTTCTCTAAGTCGAATGATTCTAGAATTCCTTTCCGTTGAAGTAATTCGATGCGCTTTATGTTTATATGGCCTAATCGACAATGCCACAGAAATGTGAGATCCGAATCACCAGTTTTAGCCTTTTTGGTATTTATGTTATAAATGTGTTTGCTCGTATCTAGCACATAAAGACCGTTTTCTTGTTGTGCTGAACCATAAAACTTTCCATTCAAAGAAAAAGAACAACTATTGTCTTTAAATTGAAAACTAAAACCTTTAGAATCCAAACATGAAACGGAAATAATGTTTCTAGTGATACTAGGAACGTAGTAACAGTTTTCTTGTTCCAAAACAAACCCACTAGGCAAAGAAATAAAATAAGATCCTACAGCTAATGCAGCAATCCGTGCTCCATTTCCCACGCGTAGATCCATCTCGCCTTTATCAAGCTTTCTACTTCTCCTTAGTCCCTGTGAATTGGAACATAAGTGTGAGCCACAACCAGTATCTAATACCCAAGAAGTAGAATTAGCAAGATTACAATGTATAACATATATACCTGAAGTAGAAGCAACGTTCCCGTTCTTCTCATCTTCCTTCTTCTTCAAGCAATCCCTCTTCCAATGCCCCTTCTTCTTGCAGTAGAAGCATTCAGAGTCGGCAGGAGAACAAGTCGCCCTTTTCTATTTACCATAACCGGCGCCGTTGGACTTGGATGAGGGCGAATCCTTTCCCTTACCCTTCTTGCCCTTATTCTTGCCTGATTTCTTGAGGTTCTTGCCCTTACGCACCATAAGCATATCGTGCTTGTTCTCTTCCTTGAGCGTCTTTTCAGCGGTTTTCAGCATACCGTGAAGCTCAGTAAGATATTTCTCCATGTTGTTCATGTTGTAATTCAACTTGAACTAATCATAGCCATTATGAAGAGAATGGAGAATGATGTCAATAGCCATTTCATTTGAGACGTCAGAATCTAGAGCTCTCATGTTCTCAAAGAGTCCAATCATTTTAAGAACATGTGGGCTCACTGGTTCACCTTTCTTGAGCTTAGTCTCAAGGATCAACCTCTGAGTCTCGAATCTTTCGATTCTGGCTTGGTCCTGAAACATGTTCTTCAAATCCGAGATGATTTGGTAAGCATCCGAGTTAATGAACGTTTTCTGAAGTTCAGGACTCATGGATGCAAGCATCACACATTTGACATCCCTGTTGGCCTGAATCCAACGATTAAGGGCAGCTTGAGTTACCTCCGGCCCAACCTCTTGCGTTAAATCTTCCTCAAGGACATATTCTTTTTCCTCCTGCATAAGAACTTTATGTAAGTTCCTTTGCCAGTCAAGGAAATTGTTGCCATTCAACTTCTCCTTGTCGAGAATTGAACGCAGATTGAAAGTGTTATTGTTTGCGGCCATTTGATTACTACAATCGAAAAGAATTTGCAATAAATAACCATTCATACAATTCAATAACTTTGAAATAAAAGCAAAACATGCAATCATTAAAGCTATTAAAACATTTCATTCATGCAAAAAGCAAAAACATGGTCCAAAATGAATGAAACGATTCCAAGACCCCAAAAGTCCTAAATCCTTAAGCAGCTTTAGCATGTCTTAAGTAGTTTAAGATTTTAGGTAAGCAAAACTTATTGATAGTAATCTCCAAATTACTCTTGGTTAATAAATTAATGCCATAATTTATCCCATTGCCACAACTTAATTCCATTGTTGTTTGAGTTGTAACCACAATCAACGTGCTCCTTTAGGTGAATTAATTAAAATTCACGTTCACATAAACGCAATTTTTAAACTCAATATTACTTGGACCTAGTTGTTTCTATGTTGGTTCGATTGTTAAGTGAACTTAAAACTAATCGATTCATAGGAAACAACCTGTTCATGCAAAGCATACATACATTCATACATTCACGCATAATATATATATTCAAGTGCATAAATAAATGGTGATCTAGTATGGCCCAAAACTACATCAAAATAATAAATTACATCAAAATTTCCATGGTACGCAGACCATATTTAAAACTTTACATTCAAAGATAGAACGGTACGCGGACCTTATTTAACTATCCTAAATTGGCCATACTAGTCACTTGGAGTACCTGCATTTCATAAAATAGATATTCTATGCATTCACCCATTCGTGTGCTAAAACGAGTGGCCCATATAAATATACAAGTATTTACGTGAATTAATTAAAATTCACGTTCACATAAACGCGTCCTAAAAGATTAATCAATTTCAAATTATTAATCCTTAGACTTTATTCTAATTAAAATTGAATTTAATTAAAATAATGCGACCTACGAAAATAATTAAAAATAATTATTTCATTTTAATTTCATTTAGTGGCTCCCACTCAAACCAATAATTATTCCGGATAATTAATTATGAAATATTAAATTAAAACTCTCGGCCCGGCCCAAGCAAATAAAATATTAAAATTAAATATCCCGTTAGCCCAAATTAATGCAAATATACGAAGCCCAACGAATTAAACGATTTTTAACAAAAAAGTCCAATTACTTAGTCGGGCTAGGCTTGCGCCCAGCCCTTGCCTTGCGTGAGGCCCAAGAGCGCACGAGCAAGGCTCGCACACCCCCAGCCCCATCGCGCGCGCGCACCGCGTCCCCGCAGCTATGCTGCCCCTGCGCTGCGTGTTGTGCATCGTGTTTGTGTTGGACGTCGCAAGGCTTGCGCCTCGCTTGGTCGCAGCCCCGCAAGCTCCCTCGCCTGCCCTTTCCTCGCCTAGCGCGCACGAGGCACGCAGCATAGCTGCTGCTGCCCGTGTCGCATGGCTCGGCCTAAGCACAATGGCCTCGTATGGCTAGACGAGCCATACTTCCACCATGCTCATGTTCGTGCCTTTGGTTCGTAATACGGACCAACTTAATTAAAATTAAATTTAATTCACGAACTTGCATTAATTTTATTTTTCAAAAAGTTACGATTTTTATTTTCGAAAAACAACGATTTTTAACGATTTAATAAACTTTAACGACAATCCCATTTCGTAAAATTATTAAATCAAGGGCTAACAATATTCAAACTTTTAAGAACGATCGAATCAACATTAAAGTTTGAACTTTTAATTAATAAAATCCGAAGCTTTAAATCGTTCATAAACAATTAAATTTCAGATTTTTAATAATTTGGTTTAAGTGCGATTAAAATTAACGAAACCATTCAAAAATTTTAATCCAATAATTTTTAAAATTATCCACTGACCCATGAAATTATATCCCCATTCCCAATTAACCGAATTATTAAACCAAAATTAATTAAAATTCAATTAGGGTTTCAAATTTTACGAATTGGGGAAAGGCAAAATTAGGGTTTATACTCGGAATTTCTGAAATTTTTTACCATAGATCAAGCATGTACCCAGAAACATTGTGTCAAAATTTCAAGCAATTCCGAGTAGTTTAGGCCGACCTTTTAATTGAATTACTGTCCGACACTTTTAATTTTTCGACAGATGCAAAAACAATAATAATCATGCTAATTCATGCTTTGAATACATAAGGCTCATGATACGATTTATTCATGTCGCCCAGCTTACGAATATTTGCGATACGATATACGATTTCGACAAAGGTCGTATCGTGTAATACGTTTCCAACTAATTCCCGAAAAGCTATTAAATGAATTTCCGATTCATTTAATCCGGTGATCTGTTACGTGTCATTGGTGTGACCTTGTAGGTTCAGTCAAGAGTAAGTTGTGAGTTCAATATCCATTGGAACTCACTGATCGGAAGTATTCCTCCAGCTAGCTGTTCTGATCACTTGAACTCACTTAATTAATTGTACGCAATTAATCTGAACCTTGGTATTAGACTTAATGCACCTTGGGTGAAGGACATATTTCCTTCACAATCATCACCGTGGCCATTCTCAGCCTGGGGTATCGATGTCATCGGCAAAGTCACTCCAACAGGCACCGGGGGTCATGAGTTCATACTAGTTGCCATCGACTATTTCACCAAATGGGTCGAGGCCAGATCGTTCAAAATGTTGGGTTCCAAGAAAGTGGCCCAGTTCATACAAGAAAACATCATATGCAGATACGACGTTCCTCACGAGTTCATCAGTGACCAGGGAACCAATTTTCAAGGAGAGTGTGAAGATCTATTCACCGAGTACAAGATTCAACATCATCGCTCTTCGCCTTATCGCCCATAAACCAATGGGGCAGTCGAAGCAGCAAACAAGAATGTCAAAACCATCATCATGAAAATGACTACCAATTACAAAGACTGGCCCCAGAAGCTGCATTTCTCATTGTGGGGATATCGAACTTCAATTCGCACTTCAACTGGTGCAACTCCGTTCTCATTGGTCTATGGGAAGGAAGCAGTACAACCTATCGAGCTAGAGATACCTTCTCTAAGGATAGTCCTCGAAGGCAAAATCCCATAAGCTGCATGGGTACAAGCCAGATATGATGAACTAGTCATGCTCGATTAGCGACAGCTTCAAGCCGCTCACCATGTACAAGTCTATCAGCGCCGAGTGGCCAGATGTGAGGGGGTCGAAAAAGCACGAGGCTAATACGTGACCTCGTCCTCGTGGGTGTGACGCTTCTTTTTGTCAAATCAAGTGTAATTGGATTTCCTGTGAGTTTACACCCAATTGACTAGTAATGTAGGAGTCGCCATTCAGTTTTTAACGACAATGAGAAAAACTGACAAAACCCGGTTATCGTGACATAAAGGGAGTGCAATTATGTTTGACCACGACGGCCATAGGTTCCCTTGTGATCCCTGGTGTGGGGATCTCTCAACGTACACCCGCAGGGTAGAGATTGAGGGTTCGGGGGACTGTAACTACCGAGAGGAGTACTCGCTCGTCGATAACTCCAGAGGCAGGTTATCCTTACTAGCTCAACATAAATAATTGAAGGGACATGCGTTAACTATTAAACTAATCTGAGTTGATTTTAACAATATGCAACATATAATACTAGATCGAGCGCGATTATCTGATTTAGATTGTATTAAGGGACCTAGCATGATAATCCAGTTTCCCAAAAATATTATCTTTATTAGGCGTGATAGAACAATCAAATTCAATTAGTTTAACAGTTCATAAAAGGCGAGGAAAGCAATTAAATCATGGAAAAGGGACACATTACGACGCACCCTTGAGAGGTGCGTCACGGTTCTCAGAAAACTAACCACTTTGACTTTGCTATTTCTCCTTTTATTTAACGAATCTCAACTTACGGGACAGGATACGTTCTGTTCGATTTTTGGATCGATTGCGACAGAACGCGGGATCAATTTCGCAGCGTGAGACTTAGGAGTAGGGGTTGGAGTCAATACTCAGGATATAAATTGTGTGTGTCCTTTTCACGTCGAACTTGGGGCTATATTTATAGAAAAGAGTTCGTGGAAAGATAGAATTTTAGAGCTCTAATCCACGAGAAATTAGGAAAGAACACGACCCAGGTAATTTCAGCGCCCAGGGCTGGGCGCCGAAGATTTCGGCGCCCAGAGCCAGGCTTTGAAAATAGGGTCTGAGCCGTTTTCTTTGTCAGATTCGGATTCTTAGAATCCGGAGTGTTCGAGACTTGTTCGAGTCTTTTAGTGCGTATTAACTTTATCACGGGATACGTCTGGGCCCGTTACGAACTCTAGGCTCGTTAGGATTTTAATTAGTACGTAACTCTTACTTTCGAATTATACTAGGAATAGGATTCCTCTTGCAAATTTCTTTCTCATTTAGGATTTATGTTAGAGTGCATCACCTAATTCTGACAGGTTTCTATCTTTTATGACTTGCCACTTTTAACAACTACCCATTACGGCAGTTACTATTTTTAGCAGGTTTCCATAAATAGCAGGTTTCTATAAATAGCAGGCTTCGGGTGAAATAAAAAGGGTGATTGAGATTTGTTATTTTATAGGAGATGCGTTGCCAAGTGGAGATTTATGTTCTCATCATCGAACCTTCCCTTTCGGGAATGGGGATAAAAGTAGGTGTGTACAGCTAGCCCCCACTTTGACTGAGTCTTGGAGTAAGACGATGGTCAAAGTATTAGACGGAGTGCGTCACACAAGCCATGGTGAAATGTTTTGCGAGGGTCTCACGAGCCCTCGAGTGATAATATTTTACTTAAGGGTCATCACTTGAAGTGTCGACATATCCCCTCACGTGTCATTGGGATTTGTCAACGGATAGTATAGAAACTCCCTCACTTTGTCATTGGAAGTATCTAAAGAGGCGTAGGAACTCCCTCACTTTGTCATTAGAAGTAGCTACAGATGTTTTCGAAATCAAAGCTATAAATAGTGATTGGGCCTGGCCAAGCCCAATCACGAGGTAAAGTGTAATTGGACCTGGATTAGGGATCCTTTGTGACTTTAATATTCAAGTTCACTTATGGGTGTTTCTTTGTCGAAGAATCCATCTTGACATCCCATTTGAATGATTTGAATGACATGGACTTATCATTTAATTCTAAACCACAATTAAATGAATATGAAATAAATGAATTTCATAAATATGAAATGGTTAAACCAATTGTTTTAAACATAGATCTAACAGATGTTCTAAAACAATACTTAGAAAATCAAAGCCATCCTCCAACATGCTTGATTCCCATGGTTGCTACATGTGCGTTGTGTTTCACTTGTGGCAACGGTTTAGTCAATGGATCCGCGACGTTGTCGTCAGTTCCAACCTTGCAAATCTCGATTTCCTTTCTTTCAACGATCTCTCTAAGTATATGAAATCGCCGCAGTACGTGCTTGGACTTCTGGTGGCTCCTAGGCTCCTTTGCCTGGGCAATGGCTCCGCTATTGTCGCAATACAAAGGCACTGGTCCTTTAATGGAGGGGACAACACCAAGTTCTTCGATGAACTTCCAAATCCAAACAGCTTCCTTTGCTGCTTCTAAGGCAGCAATGTACTCGGCTTCAGTTGTACAATCCACAATAGTGCTTTGCTTAGCACTTTTCCAGCTTACTGCTCCGCCGTTGAGGCAGAACACAAACCTAGACTGTGATCTGAAATCATCTCTGTCGGTTTGAAAGCTTGCGTCCGTATAGCCCTTAACAATCAAGTCATCTGTACCACCATAAACCAGAAACTGATCCTTAGTCCTTTTCAGGTACTTTAGGATGTTCTTGGCAGCAGTCCAATGCGCCTCACCTGGTTCTGACTGGTACCTGCTCGTTGCACTGAGTGCAAAAGAAACATCCGGCCTTGTACAAATCATAGCATACATGATGGATCCAATAGCCGAAGCGTATGGAATTCCACTCATCTTTCTACGCTCATCAGATGTTTTGGGACACTGATTCTTGCTTAGATATACGCCATGTGACATGGGTAGATGGCCTCTCTTGGCTTCCATCATATTGAACCTAGGTAGCACTTTGTCAATGTAAGTGCTTTGGCTTAGTCCAATCATCCTCTTAGATCTATCCCTATAGATCTTGATGCCCAATATGTACTGTGCCTCTCCTAAGTCTTTCATTGAGAAACACTTCCCGAGCCAAGTCTTTACACACTCCAACATAGGAATGTCGTTTTCAATAAGCAGTATGTCGTCAACATACAAGACTAGGAATGCAATTTTACTCCCACTGACCTTCTTGTATACACAAGATTCGTCCTGATTCTTGATGAAGCCAAACTTATTGACTGCTTCATCAAATCGTTTATTCCAACTCCTTGATGCCTGCTTTAGTCCGTAGATGGACTTCTTAAGCTTGTATACCTTTCCTTTGTTCTTTTGATCGACAAAACCCTCCGGTTGTGTCATGAACACAGTCTCTTCAAGAACGCCGTTCAAGAAGGCAGTTTTGACATCCATTTGCCATATTTCATAGTCATGAAAAGCGGCAATCGCAAGGATTATCCGAATAGACTTAAGCATCACGACTGGAGAAAATGTTTCATCGTAATCAACGCCGTGAACTTGCCTGTAACCTTTTGCTACCAATCTAGCCTTGTATATGTATAAAATTCCATCTTTGTCTTTCTTCAACTTGAAGACCCATTTGCATCCGATAGGTGTGAACCCATCCGGCAAATAAACCAAATCCCAGACTTGATTTTCAGACATGAAGTCTATTTCAGATTGCATGGCCTCTAACCATTTAATGGAGCTTGGGCTCGTCATAGCTTGCTTGTAAGTCAAAGGTTCATCACTATCCAATATGAGAACGCCTAAGTTTTCAGTCAAGAGGACGCCTGCCCATCTGTCCGGCTGAAAAATAGTTCTATTTGACCTACGAGGGGCAACAATGTTTTGAGGAACTACTCCCACTGGCTCTTCTGAAGACCTTGGAGGTTCATCAACCTGAACTGCTTCTAAAGAGTTCTGAGTTCGTTGTTCATCTCGAATCTCTTCGAGGTCTATTATTCTCCCACTTGTCAATTTGGAAATGTGATTTCTTTCCAAAAAGACACCGTCACGAGCAACGAAAACCTTGTTGTCTGACTTGTTGTAGAAATAATACCCCATAGTTTCTTTGGATACCCAACGAAGAAACATTTGTCAGATTTAGGTTGTAGCTTGTCCGAAATTAATCGCTTGACATATGCTTCGCAACCCCAAATCTTCAGAAAAGACAACTTTGGAAGATTCCCAGTCCATAATTTGTATGGAGTCTTTTCAACAGCTTTTGATGGAGCACGGTTCAGTGTGAGTCCTGCAGTTTGCAACGCATGTCCCCAAAACTGTAAAGGAAGTTCGGCCTGACCCATCATTGACCTGACCATATCGAGTAAGGTCCTATTTCTCCGTTCCGACACTCCATTCCATTGAGGTGTCCCCGGAGCAGTCAATTCAGAAAGAATACCGCATTCTTTTAGATGGTCATCAAACTCGTGGCTAAGATATTCACCTCCTCGATCCGATCTTAGAGCTTTGATTTTCTTGCCATGTTGATTCTCTACTTCATTTTGAAATTCTCTGAATTTCTCAAACGATTCAGACTTGTGCTTCATTAAGTAAATATATCCATATCTACTGAAGTCGTCCGTAAACGTTATGAAATAGCTGAACTCACCTCTAGCTTTCGTACTCATAGGCCCACATACGTCCGTATGTATTAGCCCTAGTAGTTCGCTTGCTCTTTCTCCCACCTTTGAGAAAGGTTGCTTTGTCATTTTGCCAAGTAAACAAGATTCGCATTGATCAATCTTCTCTAAGTCGAATGATTCTAGAATTCCTTTCCGTTGAAGTAATTCCATGCGCTTTATGTTTATATGGCCTAATCGACAATGCCACAGAAATGTGAGATCCGAATCACCAGTGTTAGCCTTTTTGGTATTTATGTTATAAATGTGTTTGCTCGTATCTAGCACATAAAGACCGTTTTCTTGTTGTGCTGAACCATAAAACATTCCATTCAAAGAAAAAGAACAACTATTGTCTTTAAATTGAAAACTAAAACCTTTAGAATCCAAACTTGAAACGGAAATAATGTTTCTAGTGATACTAGGAACGTAGTAACAGTTTTCTAGTTCCAAAACAAACCCACCAGGCAAAGAAATAAAATAAGATCCTACAGCTAATGCAGCAATCCATGCTCCATTTCCCACGCGTAGATCCATCTCGCCTTTATTAAGCTTTGTACTTCTCCTTAGTCCCTGTGAATTGGAACATAAGTGTGAGCCACAACCAGTATCTAATACCCAAGAAGTAGAATTAGCAAGATTACAATGTATAACATATATACCTGAAGTAGAAGCAACGTTCCCGTTCTTCTCATCTTCCTTCTTCTTCAAGCAATCCCTCTTCCAATGCCCCTTCTTCTTGCAGTAGAAGCATTCAGAGTCGGCAGGAGAACGAGTCGCCTTTTTCTGTTTACCAGAACCGGCGCCGTTGGACTTGGATGAGGGCGAAGCCTTTCCCTTACCCTTCTTGCCCTTATTCTTGCCTGATTTCTTAAAGTTCTTGCCCTTACGCACCATAAGCATATCGTGCTTGTTCTCTTGCTTGAGCGTCTTTTCAGCGGTTTTCAGTATACCGTGAAGCTCAGTAAGAGATTTCTCCATGTTGTTCATGTTGTAATTCAACTTGAACTAATCATAACCATTATGAAGCGAATGGAGAATGATCTCAATAGCCATTTCATTTGAGACGTCAGAATCTAGAGCTCTCATGTTCTCAAAGAGTCCAATCATTTTAAGAACATGTGGGCTCACTGGTTCTCCTTTCTTGAGCTTAGTCTCAAGGATCAACCTCTGAGTCTCGAATCTTTCGATTCTGGCTTGGTCCTGAAACATGTTCTTCAAATCCGAGATGATTTGGTAAGCATCCGAGTTAATGAACGTTTTCTGAAGTTCAGGACTCATGGATGCAAGCATCACACCTTTGACATCCCCGTTGGCCTGAATCCAACGATTAAGGGCAGCTTGAGTTACCTCCGGCCCAGCCTCTTGCGTTAACTCTTCCTCAAGGACATATTCTTTTTCCTCCTGCATAAGAACTATATGTAAGTTCCTTTGCCAGTCAAGGAAATTGTTGCCATTCAACTTCTCCTTGTCGAGAATTGAACGCAGATTGAAAGTGTTATTGTTTGCGGCCATTTGATTACTACAATCGAAAAGAATTTGCAATAAATAACCATTCATACAATTCAATAACTTTGAAATAAAAGCAAAACATGCAATCATTAAAGCTATTAAAACATTTCATTCATGCAAAAAGCAAAAACATGGTCCAAAATGAATGAAACGATTCCAAGACCCCAAAAGTCCTAAATCCTTAAGCACCTTTAGCATGTCTTAAGTAGTTTAAGATTTTAGGTAAGGAAAACCTATTCCTAGTAATCTCCAAATTACTCTTGGTTAATAAATTAATGCCATAATTTATCCCATTGCCACAACTTAATTCCATTGTTGTTTGAGTTGTAACCACAATCAACGTGCTCCTTTAGGTGAATTAATTAAAATTCACGTTCACATAAACGCAATTTTTAAACTCAATATTACTTGGACCTAGTTGTTTCTATGTTGGTTCGATTGTTAAGTGAACTTAAAACTAATCGATTCATAGGAAACAACCTGTTCATGCAAAGCATACATACATTCATACATTCACGCATAATATATATATATATATATATATATATATATATATATATATATATATATATATATATATATATATATATATATATATATATATATATATATTCAATTGCATAAATAAATGGTGATCTAGTATGGCCCAAAACTTTTGTCTTGAAGCATCCAATCTTCATCACCTCCTTCTTAGCTTGGCATCGTCTTGAATCTTCGTTCAAATGCTAACTTAATGTTCTAAACTTAGAAATACTTGAAAATAATAAATTACATCAAAATTTCCATGGTACGCAGACCATATTTAAAACTTTACATTCAAAGATAGAACGGTACGCGGACCTTATTTAACTATCCTAAATTGGCCATACTAGTCACTTGGAGTACCTGCATTTCATAAAATAGATATTCTATGCATTCACCCATTCGTGTGCTAAAACGAATGGCCCATATAAATATGCAAGTATTTACGTGAATTAATTAAAATTCACGTTCACATAAACGCGTCCTAAAAGATTAATCAATTTCAAATTATTAATCCTTAGACTTTATTCTAATTAAAATTGAATTTAATTAAAATAATGCGACCTACGAAGATAATTAAAAAAAATTATTTCATTTTAATTTCATTTAGTGGCTCCCACTCAAACCAATAATTATTCCGGATAATTAATTATGAAATATTAAATTAAAACTCTCGGCCCGGCCCAAGCAAATAAAATATTAAAATTAAATATCCCGTTATCCCAAATTAATGCAAATATACGAAGCCCAACGAATTAAACGATTTTTAACAAAAAAGTCCAATTACTTAGTCGGGTTAGGCTTGCTCCCAGCCTTGCCTTGCGTGAGGCCCAAAAGCGCACGAGCAAGGCTCGCACACCCCCAGCCCCATCGCTCGCGCACCGCGTCCCCGCAGCTATGCTGCCCCTGCGCTGCGTGTTGTGCATCGTGTTTGTGCTGGACGTCGCAAGGCTTGCGCCTCGCTTGGTCGCAGCCCCGCAAGCTCCCTCGCCTGCCCTTTCCTCGCCTAGCGCGCACGAGGCACGCAGCATAGCTGCTGCTGCCCGTGTCGCATGGCTCGGCCTAAGCACAATGGCCTCGTATGGCTAGACGAGCCATACTGCCACCATGCTCATGTTCGTGCCTTTGGTTCGTAATACGGACCAACTTCATTAAAATTAAATTAAATTCACGAACTTGCATTAATTTTATTTTTCAAAAAGTTACGATTTTTATTTTCGAAAAACAACGATTTTTAACGATTTAATAAACTTTAACGACAATCCCATTTCGTAAAATTATTAAATCAAGGGCTAACAATATTTAAACTTTTAAGAACAATCGAATCAACATTAAAGTTTGAACTTTTAATTAATAAAATCTGAAGCTTTAAATCGTTCATAAACAATTAAATTTCAGATTTTTAATAATTTGGTTTAAGTGCGAATAAAATTAACGAAACCATTCAAAAATTTTAATCCAATAATTTTTAAAATTATCCACTGACCCATGAAATTATATCCCCTTTCCCAATTAACCGAATTATTAAACCAAAATTAATTAAAATTCAATTAGCGTTTCAAATTTTACGAATTGGGGAAAGGCAAAATTAGGGTTTATACTCGGAATTTCTGAAATTTTTTACCATAGATCAAGCATGTACCCAGAATCATTGTGTCAAAATTTCAAGCAATTCCGAGTAGTTTAGGTCGACCTTTTAATTGAATTACTGTCCGACACTTTTAATTTTTCGACAGATGCAAAAACAATAATAATCATGCTAATTCATGCTTTGAATACATAAGGCTCATGATACCACTGTAGGGGAATACAGTTAAACATAATAACATGTGCGGAACAATCGCCAAAGCCAGGAAACATGTATAAAGCACAAATTAAGCAAACTTACATTCGAAGCGTGTTTTCCACAATAATCTGTCAACGAACACAAACAAAGAACTCCACTTGTCGTTCCTCTACTTGGTTCACCGACACGATCAGATCCGTCTTGATTATCGTAGCTAAGACAATTGATCAAGATACTTTGCTTTTGGGAAGAAGTCACTTTGGAGGCACAGAGAGAATTAGGGTTCTTTGTGTCTCTAGGGTTTGAGTAATATGGATTGTGCTAAGTTGGAAATTAGGTTGTAAGGTTATTTACATAACCTTACTAACCGACCAAGCCAAGAGGCAAGGCCGGCTAGCAAGCCTTGCACGCCAAGTCACACGGACCGCACGCCCGCGCCCAGCGACACACTGCAGGCCGAAGCCCACAGAGCGCGCGCCGAGTAGCTGGGTCGTGGGCCTTGCTCGCTCGTCGCTGCTGTGTGCTGTTGCGTGCTCGCGCCCTATGGGCTGGCCTTGCTCGCCTTTGCTCGCGAGCTTACTGGCTCGTTGGGCCTTGCACGCTTACGTGCTTGGCTCGACGGGCCGGCAACTCCGATGCCCTTCGTATTCGCGATTAATATATTTCCGATATATTATTTATCATTTCGTATACGACGAATCACCGTCGTACGATACGATTTATTCATGTCGCCCAGCTTACGAATATTCGCGATACGATATACGATTTCGACAAAGGTCGTATCGTATAATACGTTTCCAACTAATTCCCGAAAAGCTATTAAATGAATTTCCGATTCATTTAATCCGGTGATCTGTTACGTGTCAATGGCGTGACCTTGTAGGTTAAGTCAAGAGTAAGTCGTGAGTTCAATATCCATTGGAACTCACTGATCGGAAGTATTGCTCCAGCTAGCTGTTCCGATCACTTGATCTCACTTAATTAATTATTCGCAATTAATCTGAACCTTGGTATTAGACTTAATACACCTTGGGTGAAGGACATATTTCCTTCACAATCATCACCGTGGCCATTCTCAGCCTGGGGTATCGATGTCATCGGCAAAGTCACTCCAACAGGCACCGGGGGTCATGAGTTCATACTAGTTGCCATCGACTATTTCACCAAATGGGTGTCGAGGCCAGATCGTTCAAAATGTTGGGTTCCAAGCAAGTGGCCCAGTTCATACAAGAAAACATCATATGCATATACGACGTTCCTCACGAGTTCATCAGTGACCAGGGAACCAATTTTCAAGGAGAGTGTGAAGATCTATTCACCGAGTACAAGATTCAACATCATCGCTCTTCGCCTTATCGCCCATAAACTAATGGGGCAGTCGAAGCAGCAAACAAGAATGTCAAAACCATCATCATGAAAATGACTACCAATTACAAAGACTGGCCCCAGAAGCTGCATTTCTCATTGTGGGGATATCGAACTTCAATTCGCACTTCAACTGGTGCAACTCCGTTCTCATTGGTCTATGGGAAGGAAGCAGTACAACCTATCGAGGTATAGATACCTTCTCTAAGGATAGTCCTCGAAGGCAAAATCCCATAAGCTGCATGGGTACAAGCCAGATATGATGAACTAGTCATGCTCGATTAGCGACGGCTTCAATCCTCTCACCATGTACAAGTCTATCAGCGCCGAGTGGCCAGATGTGAGGGGGTCGAAAAAGCACGAGGCTAATGCGTGACCTCGTCCCTCGTGGGTGTGACGCTTCTTTTTGTCAAATCAAGTGTAATTGGATTTCCTGTGAGTTTACACCCAATTGACTAGTAATATAGGAGTCGCCATTCAGTTTTTAACGACAATGAGAAAAACTGACAAAACCCGATTATCGTGACATAAAGGGAGTGCAATTATGTTTGACCACGATGGCCATAGGTTCCCTTGTGATCCCTGGTGTGGGGATCTCTCAACGTACACCCGCAGGGTAGAGATTGAGGGTTCGGGGGATTGTAACTACCGAGAGGAGTACTCGCTCGTCGATAACTCCAGAGGCAGGATATCCTTACTAGCTCAGCATAAATAATTGAAGGGACATGCGTTAACTATTAAACTAATCTGAGTTGATTTTAACAATATGCAACATATAATACTAGATCGAGCGCGATTATCTGATTTAGATTGTATTAAGGGACCTAGCATGATAATCCAATTTCCCAAAAATATTATCTTTATTAGGCGTGATAGAACAATCAAATTCAATTAGTTTAACAGTTCATAAAAGGCGAGGAAAGCAATTAAATCATGGAAAAGGGACACATTACGACGCACCCTTGAGAGGTGCGTCACGGTTGTCAGAAAACTAACCACTTTGACTTTTCTATTTCTCCTTTTATTTACCGAATCTCAACTTACGGGACAGGATACGTTCTGTTCGATTTTTGGATCGATTGCGACAGAACGCGGGATCAATTTCGCAGCGTGAGGCTTAGGCTTAGGGGTTGGAGTCAATACTCAGAATATGAATTGTGTGTGTCCTTTTCACGTCAAACTTGGGGCTATATTCATAGAAAAGAGTTCGTGGAAAGATAGAATTTTAGAGCTCTAATCCACGAGGAATTAGGAAAGAACACGTCCCAGGTAATTTTAGCGCCCAGAGCCAGGCGTTGAAAATAGGGTCTGAGCCGTTTTCTTTGTCAGATTCGGACTCTTAGAATCCGGAGTGTTCGAGACTTGTTCGAGTATTTTAGTGCGTATTAACTTTATGACGGGATGCGTCTGGGCCCGTTACGAACTCTAGGCTCGTTAGGATTTTAATTAGTACGTAACTCTTACTTTCGAATTATACTAGGAATAGGATTCCTCTTGCAAATTTCTATCTCATTTAGGATTTATGATAGAGTGCAACACCTAATTCTGACAGGTTTCTATCTTTTATGACTTGCCACTTTTAACAACTACCCATTACGGCAGTTACTATTTTTAGCAGGTTTCCATAAATAGCAGGTTTCTATAAATAGCAGGTTTCGGGTGAAATAAAAAGGGTGATTGAGATTTGTTATTTTATAGGAGATGCGTTGCCAAGTGGAGATTTATGTTCTCATCATCGAACCTTCCCTTTCGGGAATGGGGACAAAAGTAGGTGTCTACAGTTAGCCCCCACTTTGACTGAGTCTTGGAGTAAGACGATGGTCAAAGTATTAGACGGAGTGCGTCACACAAGCCATGGCGACCTGTTTTGCGAGGGTCTCACGAGCCCTCGAGTGATAACATTTGACTTAAGGGTCATCACTTGAAGTGTCGACATATCCCCTCACGTGTCATTGGGATTTGTCAACGGATAGTATAGAAACTCCCTCACTTTGTCATTGGAAGTATCTAAAGAGGCGTAGGAACTCCCTCACTTTGTCATTGGGAGTAGCTACAAATGTTTTCGAAATCAAAGCTATAAAGTGTAATTGGGCCTGGCCAAGCCCAATCACGACGTAAAAATGTTTTTAAAGATTCTCATTTTCAGGGTTAGCTAAACGAGAAAACCCCCTTGTTTTTATGGGACGTAAACCGAAGGAAAATCCAGCACATCGTTCTTTTTTGGAAGAACGGAAAACCAATCCTTTAATTTTTGAAAAAAAGGGAAAACTACTCACATCGCTTTTTTTTGGAAAAAACGGAAAACCAATCCTTTAATTTTTGAAAAAAGGGAAAACTACTCACATCGTTCCTTTTTGGAAAAACGGAAAACCAATCCTTTAATTTTTTGAAAAAAGGAAAACTACTCACATCGTTCTTTTTTGGAAAAACGGAAAACCAATCCTTTAATTTTTGGAGAAAAGGAAAACTACTCACATCATTCTTTTTTGGAAAAACGGAAAACCAATCCTTTAATTTTTGGAAAAAGGGAAAACCAGAAAAAGTTATCGCTGCAGCGACTAAGGACCTGCGCGGTTAGTGGCGCAGACCCCGCCGGCTAAAGATGGCGAGCCTGTCCGCTAAGGGTGGACGCCCCGTCCGAAAGAAGTGGACGAATCTGTTTTGAAGTTTGTTTGTTTTTTTAAAAAAAATAAGGACCTACGCGGTTTATGACGTAGACCCCGCCGGCTAAAGATGGCGAGCCTATTTTGAATTTGAAGATTTAATTTTTCGAAAACTGAGGACCTGCGCGGATAGTGACGCAGACCCCGCCCGCTGAAGGTGGGTGAGCCTGTTTTTGTGTTTTGAAGAATTTTGTTTTCTTTCGAGGGATGCTCGGATTTAGTTATAACCTGAATGTGGGTTGACAACGTGTTTAGACGGACCATTGTCTTGTGGTCATCATCTTTCATGGTTTTGAGCTAGTCTTTACGGCTAAATTTTGCCACTACCAGGGTCCTTGATCAGGGGACTATGTGTAAGTATCAACTGCGACCTTTGTCTTTGAGGTCGTAATCCGGTTTAATTTTTTGAGGTTATCCAAACACGGGAGTTCGTACAGCGTAGTCTGGGAATATTGTTTTAACTTTGCATACTCTCTTTTGAAATATATATTTTCTTTCGAGCCCGCAAGCATTCGTGCTTGATGGTCATTTCTTGTCAAAGAGATTCCTTGGGGATACGCATTTTGTGATGTCCTATCATGTTTGGGATTGTGCTCGTAAGTGCGAGCGATCTTTGTAGTGGTGTGCTACTCTTGACAAAGTCGTGAGATGCGACTTTCAAAAATCGGTAATTTTCGAGTCGAACAGATACGGCAGGGCCTTATAAAAGTCAGGGGCCTTTAAGGGTCTGGGATCGTTTTCAGGGCCCATGCCTGGGCGTTAAAGATTTCGGCGCCCAGCGCTGGGCGCTGAAAATGATTTCTGGCGAGTTTTCTTGATGATACAGTTGCCCTCTTGTTCGTTCGTTCGTCTACTTCACTTGGAAATTCTATGTATTCTCTTCTTATTTGTTTTTTTCTTTATTTTTCGGAACTTAGAATTTTATTAGAGATTATAATGAGTTGAGTGACCGTGATGATTTCTCGAAAAGCCGTAGCCGATTGGTGGACTATGGTGTTTGTCGCTTTGGGGCGATTATTTAAAGGAACTGTCGCTCTTTAAGGTGTACAGTTATTGCAATAGATGGTCGAGTCTACATGGCCCGAGGAACATACCTTGAGGCGTATATTTTAATCGCTCGTATATATTTTTCTTCTGAACGCGTTCGTGAATGTTCGATGTATGTGCGAACGGGCGTTCATAGAATGGCCGTTGTGTGCGGTCCATTAATCAGTTTGCTTGAATCATTTTTTTTTTTGAGCAATGACTGATTTTGAATAGTTTGCTTAGAAGCTTGATAGGGTTCAAGCCCATTCATGAAGTGGGCTCAAACAAAACATTTGCTTCGAGATTTTTTATTTATTTTGCTATGGTTGTTTCGTAGCTTGGAGCCCCCAAGTATCCATGTTGGGATGCTTCCTTTTGGCGTACGATTTTTGTAGGTTCTTTCGAGAAAGATGCCTTGGGGTTCCGCTCGTGTAGGTGCGAGTTATCCCTTCCGTTTCTCTACCTTCAATCCTTAATGTAGGAGTCGTGGGGCTTGCATTTTTAATTTGGGCGATAAGTAGTCTTTGCCTCTTACTCTTGGTCGTGCCCGCATTAGTGCAATATGCCTTACTCTTTTTTTTTTAGACTTGTTCAGTGGGATGTTTGAACTTATGGTGCAACGTAGGCTTGTGTGGCCCAGCAATGTGTCTTAGAACATTCCTCCAGGTGTTGGGATATCATTATTATTTTCTTGTGTTGGAGTACTTCATCACGCCTCGTTCAGGTGTTCGAACAAGTGTAGCACCTTTTGCGTGGGTGTGCACGGCTTATTACTTCGTTCGATGCGAGGATTCATAGATGTTTCTTTCCTTTTTTATCCTTGATTTTTCTTTCGCCTTTGCTTTGGAACGACGTAGACTGTGTAACGGGCGCTTGTAGGGCGAGCGTTATGTGCAGTAGTTTGATCGGAGTTTTGGTGACTCGCGATTTTCAGTTACCCTTGTTAGTGGGGTGACTTTATATATTCTAAGTAGCGCTTTAGAATTTGGGAGGGGTTGTAGTCATTCTAAGGCTCATTTTACACGATCAAACCTTAGGATTGTGCCCCTATGACGTATGTATAGCATTAGCGTCGAGAATTTGTGGTAAAATCGTCATTTCGAGCATTTTTAGAGTGTTTTTCTCAAGCCCCCAATTATAGCTACGGGATTGGCTTGGTGCTATAATGCTTGGCATACGTTTTTATGCATTCATGGTGACATGGATCATGAATAGTTTGAACCAGACTCGTTTAGTGCGAGGTACGTTCGAGTAGTGATTTGCTACTTCTCTTGTAAATGTCGTATTGTGCGACATTGCCATGGTCAAGGTAGTCATATATTGAAGTGTGCCTCGACCAAAATCTAGGTGCCTTTCTTTACCCATAATCATATTTAGAAATCTTTTTGACTCACTTGCAACGTCGAGATAAGCGCATACTTAGATTAAACCAACAACTCTTTATTATGTTCGAAGAAGTCTTTGAAAATTATTTGAAATCCGAGTCCTACTGTGTACAATCCGAGGTGTCCTAAGTAGGTTGACTTATAGAAGGGTTCGTACAGGATTATATGAGTGAATCAAAATACTGTTACGATTTTCGGAATGCTGTCTAAGGATTTGCTGGAAGCCAGGGTGCAGGCGTCAAGATATTACTTGTGCCCGTGTGGCACATGCTTTGGGCTTTTAGGGCCATCTTTTCCAGAATTGCGGGAATATAAACCGTTTTAAAATTGACTTAGATTTACTTGGTGTATGTCTGCACAAAAGGTCAAGGTATACTTAGTTCTTTCCCTAGCTCTTTCATTTCAATTTTTAGCCCCCAGTTGCTGTTATGTCTTCCCATTAATGATGCTTTCAGATTTCGATTTTAGATGCCCGTGTCATATGTCTGAGTAGGGTGAGCCTTGGTTAAGTGCCAAGTCCTATTGACAATGTCTGTTTTTTTTTTCAAAGGGGATTCGCAAGCATTTGAATTACCATGAACGGGTGCCCTGAGTTCGAAGGAACGATGGGGCGATGCCGTAGAACAATTCTCTTTAATGCAAGGTTACTGCCTTTACTACTTGTTGGCGATTATGACTGTGTCTAGTGGTGAAAGAAGGTTTTTAAGCGAATGACTTATGTCTAGTGGTGAAAGAAGGTCTTTAAGTGAGTTAGTTCGCCTTAGGGAGGGTGAAGTCGAGTACTTTAGAGGTCATGGACGCTTGCGCTAGCCCCCATTCAATTTAGGCAAAGCGATCTTTTGAGTCTTGGCTAAGTTCCAAGGAGTGTGAGTGCTCCTTCTGGCAAGGGTACGTGCCCTTATTATTTTTCGATGTGTGCTCGTTTTGGCATCTTGATGACTTGGATTCTTCCTTTGACTCAAATTTTTCTTTCGACTTGGGTTGCAAGTAATTAAATTTCAATAAGGGACTCTATTTCTTATTCTTGTTATTCTATAGGCTCTAACATCTTTACAAATTGGTTGGACCGAATCATGGATTGCCTACGTATCCGCCTTAAATAGATTTTTGGAATCAGGTCTTGCGTAGTTCTTAGCCAGAAAATGGTTTCTTAGAATGCCGATTTTAAATAAGTACGTTCTGAGGTGGAAACATATTATTTGAAACGGTAGAATAAGTGAAGTTTATTATTATTTTAATCTGCTGCTTTGCCGTAAGCCAAAATTTTATTTTATTTTTTTAAGTACATGTATTTGCACAAAAATCTTTTCATGTGTTTTATGGTACGTATATCTGAATACGTGTTGTACCCGTCCAGGTGCTCGTTATTTTTCCGTGCATGTGCGGATAAAATGACGAGCACTTCTGGACAAAATTTGGCAAGCAGAGAGATTCAGCGCCCAGACTGGGGCGTTAAAGATTTCGGCGCCCAGGTGTGGGCGCTGAAAATGATTTCTGGGCGGATCGTTTTTGGTGCGCTAAATGTATCTTTTTCCTTTTAGACGAACTTTTAAAGGCGTTTTGCAAAGTTTGCTTTTTTATTATTTTTTATTTTTTTCTGTACTTTTCATTTGTCTTCTTTTTTTTATTCGTGACTCAAGACGGTTTGAAAGATGGGTTGAATGAGATAGGATAATTTGTATAGGTATTGGTCAAGCATGAGGATTATATCTGCTAGGACTCACAATTTGCAGCCTCAAGCTAGTGTCATGAGTTTACATCAACCGAGGCCAATGAGTAGCATGGGGACGGCTCAAGGGTATATCAACAGGATGTATCCAAACATGTTATATGGTCATTATGCTAATGGTGGTGTAAGAGCAGGTTTGGGCTTTGGAAATAATGGGTATGATGCACGTGTCAATGGCCGTACGTGGTTTGCAGTTGATAACAAGTCCAAGAACAAGAGTCGAGGTAATGGTTTCTCGGGTTATGGCAATGAGAACATGGATGGGTTAAATGAGCTGAACAGGGGCCCCAGAGCGAAGGCGTCTAAGAACATAAGGATTGGAAAGGGTAGACATCGTAGAATTTTATGATTTGGATTGGTTGACTCAATTCTTTTCCTTCGTTTACTTGGGTAAATTTCGCACTTTGGGAGGTACGGGCTAACTAAATTCTTTCCCTTCGTTTTACTTTGGTAGATTTCGTACTTTGGGAGGTACGGGCTAAGTATTTCATGGCTCTCTCTTTCCGCTCTCCCTTTTCTTTTTCTCTTTTTTCTTCTTTTGCTTGGGATTTCTCCCCCCTTTTATTTGGGCTAAAAGGTGGATGGTTGTGATCTTTGAGTCACGAGGCGAGACTGAGTGAGCCTCGTTTGGTAGGCCTATAGTGGACCTTTAATTTTAGTAGGCCTAGGGTGGACCTTTAATTTTAGTAGGCCTAGGGTGGACCTTTAAATTGTCTTACTTTGCAAGCGTATTTAGTCGTTTATTAAAATGTGCAAATAGCGTAGATTCAAAATGTTGTTTTTACTTTAATGAAATTTAACGAAAGAATTACATCGAAAATAATTTTTTGCTTCTTTTTCAGATTCCAGTTTCTCGGATTTAACTGGAAGTTGTGATTTAGACTCGAACTTTCATTAATCTTTCTGATTATAACCCGTGTATGAATACAAGGAGGTGGCCTAGACTCAAAATAATGACGTGGCGTAAGCCTATAACACTTGACCAAGCGACTCTCAGACTTAGGATAATTGGACCATAACTTTCGTTGGTTGACACTTTAGATTTTAACCCTTGGGTGTTCATTTGTCATGTGCCATTTTGCTTAATGTTGGCAAGGTAGTTAATTGGTGAGATCGAATTTTTATTTTTGCAAGACTAGAATCATTAGTGCGGCTTCTCTCTTAGTGTGTATTACTTTATCCCAATGGTAGCCTTATGGCATGCCGATTTGGGTATTTTCATGGTTTGTCATGTTGCATTCATGGAAAATCTTTTAGTCCGTACTTAGGAGTATTTCAAGGAGCGAATGGCTCGAGAGGACTATGATAGTCGTGACCCAATGTGATCATAAGCCTTGAGGCCATTAATTTTTGCTAATGGTATTGACACCTTAGGTTCACTTTGGGGGTTGTGCGACTATGGGGGAATGATTTTCAGAATGTGACTGTTTCCATTTTGCAAATACTATAATATATTCTTTTTATTGGTGAGAGAGAGTATTGAGGCCGTATATTCTTAGCAAGGGATGACAATTACATATGGGTGCTTATTGATTTAAATGTTAGGAAGGGAGACTCAATATGTTTTAACCTTTTAACTTGCAGAACAACACCAAGCATTAGGACTGATTCTATGTATAGGACAACTAAGACTTAGGATTTAGATTGTACTTTGGCATAGCCTAGTCTAGACTCGGATTTGTTTTATTATTCGAACATTATTTTTCCTTGAAGACTCTATTTGAACATTATTTTTTTGAATACTTTGCCCATGTGACATTCAAGGTCATTTTATTAGCATGCTCGGTTTTGGTGCCGAACATTATCGTCATAGGAGGCCTAACAACGACAAAAGAGTTATTTATTATTATTATTATTTTCCGCTTTTAGAATCGAGTGCCTTTTCATACGCCCTCGCAGCAATTTTTTTACGAAAAGTTTTTTTTTGCTACGTATAAGTTTTTTATGCGCGGGCACCGAGGCTGCTGTGCCTGACCAAAAGGCCAGGCAGCAACTTCAGCGCCCAGCGGTGGACGTGAGAAATTTTGGCGCCCAGCCAGGAGTGTTGAAAATGCGTCCCTGGCTGGTTCTCGTTTTCTATTTGCGTCTACTTTTTGTTTATGCGACTTTGATTTTGCGTGCTTGCCTAATAACGTCCTTTACGCGTTGTGCAGCGTTTGTGGGATTCGTTACGGGCCATCCCGAGCGTCGCTTGTTTTTGTGGCGATCGTTCGGGCTTGCGGAACACGTATTTTGGTATAACTCTTTGGCCAATTGGTTTATGAATGTTTGGGCAATTTTTAAGGTCGTTGGTTTTCTAACATTGTTTGTCACACACAATCTCATATTTCGCTACACATAACTAACATTACATCATGAGGCAATAATAACACGTCATGGATATCTTCTCTCTTCTCTCTCATGGTGTGGTGCACGTTAAGGTTACCTTGCTAACGTACGCCACTCTTGTTAATGGCGAGGAAGAAGAAAACGCAGAAGCTTGAGATTTCTCAAGTTAATGAGGAAGCTTCTTCTCTTCTTCATCAAGAAGTTTCGAGGCCTAAGAACCAGAACCAACTCAAAAAACAAGTACCCATTCCCGATGAACCTCGGGTTAGTGAAGGTCTGGTGACACCAGTGCCGCCGCCTCATTCTGGCCATTTGCCGCCGTCGATGGACCATATGGACAACTTTCAAGCTTATCAGGACTCGACTGGTTGGTCGCAGTCAGTGCGCACTGATGTAAATCGACCGCCATCGTTGGTTGAAGCTTTGGAAGAGTTTTATGAGGATAGTCATCGAATGGTGGTGGGAAAGGATAGGGTGGACTTGCTGGTGAGAAGTGTTAATGCTGCACTCAAAGAGATGCACCAACAGAGTGCGTTGAAGGAGAACCCAGGTGTAGATCCAGCCCAGAAAACAGGGGATGTCTGTACAGAAACAGAGTATGGAGTGAGTGGTGCGCAGCCAGCTCAAAGGCGACTGGATATGGAACCAAAACCATGGGTGAATCTATTTAAAGGTAGTATACTCCCTTCTAAAGGTTTTGCGTTGAATTTTATTGCTCCCACAGTTTGTGATGGCACACCCATAGCTGTACTTGATAAGAATGAGATTGAAAAAATGAATGATCTGTGGGGAAATGCAATTGTCATGTATGTGGTTGGGGAAAAGCCTTCGATTGGTGCTATATTGAGATTCATTGCAAAAGAATGGCATCAAGTTGGTAAACCTCAGATTTTCCTCCATGATGAGGGCTATTTTGTAATCAGATTTCAGTCGAAGAAGGACAAGGAATCAGTACTGGTGGCTGGTCCTCATATGTTCTTTGGCAAACCTATGATTGTTAAACCTTGGACAACAAGTTTTAATTTCCAGGAGGAAATATTGAGGGTTGTTCCAGTGTGGGTTAGATTTCCTAACTTACCTCTGAGCTGTTGGGGGGGGTGATTCATTGAGAAGAATAGGGAGCTTGCTTGGAGATCCTCTATTTGCTGATGAATGTACTTCTAAGCTGCAAAGAATATCCTTTGCTAGAATTCTCATTGAGGTGGATGTAACTGGTGACTTGCCTAAATCTGTGCAGATTCAGGACCCTATGGGTAACATTGTTAAACAGGTGGTTGAGTTTGAATGGCTTCCACCTTATTGCCAGAAATGTAAGAGTGTGGGACATGACTGTACTCAGAAAAAAGTCAATACTACAAGGTTTAGGCCAGCTGATGTTCAGAGAAAAAAGGTTGTGAAGGTGTGGAAACTTAAAGCTGTGCAGCCAGTTCTTGAACCAAAAACTACTGATGAGTTGAATACTAATAATGCTGTACATGAGGATGATGGGGAGAATGGAGAGTTATCTGTTAATGATAAACCTTTTACTCCAATTGCTCCAGTTCTTGATGAAGGGTGGAGAGTTGTTTCAAGGAGAAGAAGAGATATCAGAACTCCAGCTCAGACTGTGGGGCATGCTGAGGTCCATTTGAATGGGGAGGATTTGGTTGTTGGTAGTGATGGAGTGGAATTCCCAACTGATCCACCATGAACATCTGTACCTGGAATGTGAGGGGATTGAATGATCCCATTAAAGTAGTTGAAATAAAGAAGTTTTTAGCTAGTAATAACATTAGTGTTGTAGCTTTGTTAGAAACTAAAGTTCAGGAGAAGAATAGTAGTAAAATTCAGAAGAAAATAGGGGTTGGGTGGCAGTGGATTATGAATTATGAGCATTCTCCTAGGGGAAGGATTTGGATTGGATGGAAGCATGCCTTGGTTTCAATTCAGCTTCTCCATAAAACTGAATTTTGTGTTCACTGTAATGTTGCTACAAAGAATGGCTTGTTTAGTACTACCTTTTCAGCTGTGTATGGTTTACACTCTGTTGATACTAGAAGACCTATGTGGAGAGAGATTACTAACTTCAGTAGTACTGTTAATTGCCCTTAGCTAGTCATGGGGGATTTCAATGCAGTTTTATTAGCTGCTAATAGGGTAAATGGCAATGCAGTTACTGAAGGAGAAAGTAAAGACTTTGATAGCTGTATGGATGCTGCAGGGTTGGCTGAGCTTAAAAGTTGTGGGAGTTACTACTCTTGGAGCAATAAGGGACAAGGTAATTTGAGAATTTGTTCCAGAATAGATAGAGCTATTGCTAATGCATTGTAGCATTCTATGTTTGTTGATGCTGTGGTGGATTACTTGCCCCCAGGAATATCTGATCACTCCCCTCTAGTTATGTCTTGTAATATTCGCCTGGGAGGAGGGAGTAGACCCTTTAAATTTTTTAACTATATGGCAGATCATGCTCTTTTTCTTGATGTGGTTAAAAAGGTTTGGGATGTGTCCTGTCCAAGGAGTGGTTCCATGTTCAAGGTATGGACTAAGCTTAAAGCAGTAAAGCAAGGATGGAAGGAGCTTCATCACAAAGATTTTGCTAAGCTTGATGAGAGAATTGAGGGGTTAAGGGCTGATTTGGGTCAAATTCAGACTCAGTTAGCAGCTTGCCCTACTGATAGTAATGTGCAACAAAGTGAGAGGGAGTGTAGTGAGACTCTTAAGAAGTTCTTGCATATTCAGGAGAGTGCATATAGACAGAAAGCAAGAATTCAGTGGCTGCAAGTAGGAGATTCTAATTCTAAATTCTTTTTCAGTGCAATGAAGGAGAGGATAGCTAGGAATAGCATTGATATCTTGTATGATGATTCTGGAAAGAAGCTAAGCACTACTCAGGACATTCAGGAGGAAGTTAGCTCCTTCTATAAGCAGTTGATTGGTACTGCAGCTAGCTCATTGATGGGTGTGGATGTTGGGGTGGTTAGAAAAGGGAAATAGCTTTCTGCTGCTGATGCAGAAATGTTAGTGGTTCCTATCTCAGATGCAGAAATTGATGCAGCTATCAAAGGTATTAATATCAATAAAGCTCCTGGGCTTGATGGTTTCAATAGTTTGTTCTTTCTTAAAGCTTGGGAGATTGTGAAAGCAGATGTTTATGAAGCAGTGAGAGAGTTCTTCAGAACTGGAGTGATGTTAAAGCAAGTGAACAACACTTTAGTTACTCTTGTGCCTAAGATGCAGAATGCTTCATGTGTGAAGGATTTTAGGCCAATTGCTTGCTGTTCAGTTGTTTACAAAATTATTTCCAAAATTCTTACTGCTAAAATGCAAGGTGTTATTGGCACAGTTGTAAGTTGTTCTCAATCTGGTTTCATCCCTGGTAGATCTATTTCAGATAATATTTTACTGGCTTGTGAGTTTTTGAAGTGCTATTCTAGGAAACATGTTTCTCCTAGGTGTATGATTAAGGTGGATCTGAAAAAAGCTTATGATTCCTTGGAGTGGCCTTTCTTGAAAACCATGTTGTCAGGGCTAGGATTCCCTGTGAAGTTTGTGAATTGGGTGATGCAGTGTCTTTATTCTGTTTCTTATTCTATTCTGATAAATGGTTGTCCCACAAAACCAATTTCTGCAAAGAAAGGGTTGAGACAAGGTGATCCCATTTCACCTTACATGTTTGCTTTGGGTATGGAATATCTGTCAAGGTGTCTTGCTGCACTTGCTGATAATGCTGACTTCTCTTATCACCCTAGATGCAAAAAGTTGGATCTCACCCATATGATGTTTGCTGATGATTTATTGATGTTCTCCAGAGCTGATGAGAGTGCTGTGAAAGCTCTTTTTGATGCTTTTACCAAGTTTTCCTTGGCTTCTGGTATGGAAGCTAATTTGCATAAAAGTGAAGTTTACTTGGCTGGTGTTTCTGCTCATGTTGCTTCCAATATTGTTAGCTCAATTGAGGTTCCCCAGGGATCTTTTCCATTCAGATACTTGGGTGTTCCTCTCACAACTAGGAAGCTTTCTTTTACAGACTGCAAGCCTCTCATTGATAGAACTGTTGCTAGAATCAAGAGTTGGACTTCTAAGTTTCTATCCTATGCAGGTAGGTTACAGCTGGTGAAATCTGTTCTCTTTGGTATCCAACTCTACTGGTGTCAGATTTTTGTTATGCCTAAAAAGGTGATGAAAGAAATTCAGAGAATTTGTAGATGTTTCTTGTGGACTGGTGCTGATGCAGATTCTAGGAAAGCTTCAATCTCTTGGGAGCAATTGTGTTTTCCTAAGAGTTGTGGAGGGTGGAATCTTAAAGACCTAACTGTGTGGAATAAAGCAGCAGTTTTGAAGCACTGTTGGGCTTTAGATTTGAAACAGGATAGGCTATGGGTGAGGTGGATTCATGCTTATTACATTCAGCATAGAGACTTCTGGACTATGCCAATTCCTAATGGCTTAACTTGGTCTTTGAGGAAAATTTGGCATAATAGAGAAGTGTTTCTGCAGGCCAATGGAGTTGATCAGTTTGTGCAGGCTGGTAAATTCAGAATTCAGAAAATGTATAAGTTTCTTCATCCAGTTGGAGCTCAGGTGGGATGGAAGAGATTGATCTGTAATAGCCATGCTAGTCCAAAGAGTACTTTCATTATGTGGCTAGCAGTGCAGAACAGGCTAGCTACAAAAGGCAGATTGATAAGATGGCAACTGAATATTGATGGTACTTGTGGTCTGTGTCAGCTGGAAAGTGAAAGCTTGGAGCATTTGTTCTTCTCTTGTTCTTATTCTAAGGAGATTTGGAGACAGGTTCTGCTTTCTATAGGTGTGACTAGAACTGTGTTGCCTTGGCATGATGAGGTACAGATTGTAGTGAAGAAAAGCAGAAGCAAATAGAAGAAGGCTTGCAAGTATAGTATAACTTTCATTGAGTCAGTTTACTGTGTCTGGCTGCAAAGAAACTCTAAGGTGTTTAGGGATCATGTTGATCCAGTCAAAACTGTTGTTAGCAACATTATGTTTAATGTTGAGTGTAGATGTCAGTAGTGGCTTCTGTTTGCTTTAGCTAGCTTGTGTTGGTTAGCTTGGTGCTTTGTTGTTTCTGGTGGACAGTTGGTGTTTTCAGAGTTTGTTAATACTCTGATTACTTGGTAAATAAAGCTTATTATTATTTGCCAAAAAAAAAACATGTCATGTAGTTTATGATAGGCTTCTATGGGTAGTATTTGCGCCGGCTTGGTACCGCTTCTATCGCAGATCCAACACATGCCCCGGTCGAGGTAGTGCCTTCAACAGACGAATTTCGCCCAAGAGGCCAATCACGATGTAAGCCAAGGGGGCATGCACCAATGAGAGGGACCTAGTGGGCGAGCGATTGGGTTTGGGACAGGTGTACTACTAGCAAAAGTGCCGAGTGGAAAACATTCGAAGCGTATGCACCCCCCAGTTGGCGATGGGTATCCTTAGTCCCAACTCCCGAGATGAAACATCTAAGGGAGCCAAGATTCGTTATGCGGTTCTGTCCGTTCACATTAATATGCTGATTTTCAGGTCGTCCCAACTTGATGGGGAAATAAACGCGGGGTAGGATCGTTTCACCCTTCGGCTATTTCGATTACCTACGAGCACGAGTATTTCCTTCACTATCCCCAGTGGAGTCGCCACTGTGAGGGGGTCGAAAAAGCACGAGGCTAATGCGTGACCTCGTCCCTCGTGGGTGTGACGCTTGTTTTTGTCAAATCAAGTGTAATTGGATTTCCTGTGAGTTTACACCCAATTGACTAGTAATATAGGAGTCGCCATTCAGTTTTTAACGACAATAAGAAAAACAAACAAAACCCGGTTATCGTGACATAAAGGGAGTGCAATTATGTTTGACCACGACGGCCATAGGTTCCCTTGTGATCCCTGGTGTGGGGATCTCCCAACGTACACCCGCAGGGTAGAGATTGAGGGTTCGGGGGAATGTAACTACCGAGAGGAGTACTCGCTCGTCGATAACTCGAGAGGCAGGATATCCTTACTAGCTCAGCATAAATAATTGAAGGGACATGCGTTAACTATTAAACTAATCTGAGTAGATTTTAACAATATGCAACATATAATACTAGATCGAGCGCGATTATGTGATTTAGATTGTATTAAGGGACCTAGCATGATAATCAAATTTCCCAAAAATATTATCTTTATTAGGCGTGATAGAACAATCAGATTCAATTAGTTTAACAGTTCATAAAAGGCGAGGAAAAAGCAATTAAATCATGGAAAAGGGACACATTACGACGCACCCTTGAGAGGTGCGTCACGGTTCTCAGAAAACTAACCAGTTTGGCTTTGCTATTTCTCCTTTTATTTAACGAATCTCAAGTTACGGGACAGGATACGTTCTGTTCGATTTTTGGATCGATTGCGACATAACGCGGGATCAATTTCGCAGCGTGAGGCTTAGGCTTAGGGGTTGGAGTCAATACTCAGAATATGAATTGTGTGTGTCCTTTTCACGTCGAACTTGGGGCTATATTTATAGAAAAGAGTTCGTGGAAAGATAGAATTTTAGAGCTCTAATCCACGAGGAATTAGGAAAGAACACGTCCTAGGTAATTTCAGCGCCCAGGGCTGGGCGCCGAAATCTTCGGACTCTGGGCCGTTTTCTTTGTCAGATTCGGACTCTTAGAATCCGGAGTGTTCGAGACTTGTTCCAGTCTTTTAGTGCGTATTAGCTTTATGACGGGATGCGTCTGGGCCCGTTACGAACTCTAGGCTCAATAGGATTTTAATTAATACGTAACTCTTACTTTCGAATTATACTAGGAATAGGATTCCTCTTGCAAATTTCTATCTCATTTAGGATTTATGTTGGAGTGCAACACCTAATTCTGACAGGTTTCTATCTTTTATGACTTGCCACTTTTAACAACTACCCATTACGGCATGTACTATTTTTAGCAGGTTTCCATAATTAGCAGGTTTCTATAAATAGCAGGTTACGGGTGAAATAAAAAGGGTGATTGAGATTCGTTATTTTATAGGAGATGCGTTGCCAAGTGGAGATTTATGTTCTCATCATCGAACCTTCCCTTTCGGGAATGGGGACAAAAGTAGGTGTCTACACCAGACATTTCAACAAAAAGGTCAGAACCCGAAACATCAAAGAAGGCGAGCTTGTCCTAAAAGCCCTTCGCAAAAGCACCATGGACCCAAGGGAAAAATTCAAACCCAACTGGGCAGGCCCATACATTGTCAAGAAGATCCTCTCCGGGGGAGCAGTCGAACTAACAGACATCGACGGAACAGAATTCAGATCTCTTACCTGTTAGGTTATGATACATATGACAATTCATAAATCATGCGGAAAAACCTTAAAGCCAGGAAAGCATATTATATTCACATAATCATTTAGCATAGTATTGATGCATACATGTTGTAGCGTGCCTTCCCTAGATGCGCCCGAACCGAACAAGAACAAGTCTTTAGGACTACAAATATCGTCCCTCCGTAGATAGTCCACAGTACGTCCGGATCCGCCTCAAGTTAGACCAACTAGAATCGCCCTTAAGGTTGCTAGGATTTTCGGCTAGTGTTTGCAAGTGTATGGCTAATTTTATTTCAAAAACTTACCCTTTGAATACTTCAATCGTTTCTGCAAATAATGACCCTAGGCCCTTATTTATAGAGGTATGGAAAAGGAACTGGAATCCTATTAGGATACTAATTAGTTAAACTAGAATCCTAGTAGGACTCTAATTAATTAATATTTATCCTTTTAGGATTAGGAATTTAATCATCAAACAAATCCTATACAATTTAGGTTTCGTATGTGAACACAAACTCTACACGAGCATGACCTACGAGCGTGCAGGCCATGCCCTCGCACAGCCCACACGGTTGCTCGGCCCACGCGAGCCGCAAGCCCACGCGAGCAGCAGCACAGCTCGCAGCCCATTGCTGCGCGCGCTGCCACGGCCTGCTGGGCCTGGCCTTGCGCTGGGCCTGGCGTGGCCTTGGCTGTTTGTGTGGCGCGCTTGGCTTGCTGGGCGATGGCCTGGCATCGTGCTGGGCCTTCGTCCGGCAGGCCTCGTCCGATGCTTATTCGTACGATACGCTTCCGATTAAATTCCCGGTTCCGGAATTCATTTCCGATACGAACAATATTTAATATTTCCGATTCCGGAATTAATTTCCGTTTCGAAAAAATATTTAATATTTCCGTTTCCGGAACTATTTTCCGATTCCGATAATATTTCCGATTCTGACAATATTTCCGTTTCCGGCAATATTTCCGATTCCGGCAATATTTCCATTTCCGATAATATTTTCCGATACGTACCATGTTTCCGTTTCCGGCAACATCTACGACTTGGATAATATTTATATTTCCGATACGATCCATATTTCCGTTTCCGGCAATATCATCGTTTCCGGAGTATTCATTTCTTGCTTGTGACGATCTCAGCTCCCACTGAAACCAAGATCCGTCGATTCCGAATATCCATAGATGGAGTATTTAATGCCATTAAATACTTGATCCGTTTACGTACTATTTGTGTGACCCTACGGGTTCAGTCAAGAGTAAGCTGTGGATTAATATCATTAATTCCACTTGAACTGAAGCGGCCTCTAGCTAGGCATTCAGCTCACTTGATCTCACTGAATTTATTAACTTGTTAATTAATACTGAACCGCACTTATTAGACTTAACATAGAATGCATACTTGGACCAAGGGCATTATTTCCTTCAGTCTCCCACTTGTCCTTAGGGACAAGTGTGCATTTCCTAATTCCTTTGTCGCTCGATGCTTGCTCTTGAACATAAGGTAAGAGTTGTCATCCTTATTATGTCCAGAGGTGTTCCTCGGTTTCAGAGTTCAACTGATCAAATAAACAGATAATCATAGCCTATGATTCATCCGAGCACGGCCATGCATTTCACAGTTTCTAGCTCTCCGAGTGGCCTTGTACAACTTTTAAGCATCTCATCCCGATTTATGGGAGGACAATCCCAATCTTGCGATCTTGAGATTAGACTTCGTTTGATAGTTTTTCCCGCTCAATCGAATGTTGAATGAATTGTTGTTTGCCATAGTTAAAACTACAATTGAAAAGAATAAACAAATAAATAACCATTCACAGTTTCTCTTAATAAACTTAAATTCTAGCATACATGCATAATTCAATGTTCATTAAGCATTTTATTCAAGTTATGTGTTCCGGCAGGTGTGAATAAAATGATTCCAAGATCCTAAAATCATTGAAGAACTAAGCACAGTTTGTCGACTTAATCCTAAAACATCTTAGGTAAGCAAAAGCCTTTTGCTAATAGTCTAGAAACTATTCTTGGTTGATAGGTACGTCTAAGAACTTATTAGGTAAACCTATCGATTTTGCCACGACATAAAAGGACTCCTTACTTATATCGTTGAGTTTCACCAAAACTAACATGTACTCACAATTATTTGTGTACCTTGCCCCTTTAGGGCCAATAAGTAACACCTCGCTGAGCGAAAACTATTACTAGATTGATGTAAAGGATATCCAAGCAAGTGTATATTTTGGCATGGCACCTTTTAACTCAATTTTAAGTTTGGAACTTAAGGCTCTTACTATGTTGGTTAGATTTTAAGTGAACTAAAATCCTTAATCATGCAACATAATCAAGCCGTATTCTCATGCATTTTAAGACATATTTAAAGCAATAAATAACTTAAAACATGCATAAGATAAATGTGATCTAGTATGGCCCGACTCCATCTTGAAGCTTCAACTTCAAAGTCCGTCTTGAAAATCTCCGTGGGAGGCACCATTTTCTTCAAATAGAATAAGCTATAATTAAAACTAATTACAACTATTTGATGGTACGCAGACCATATTTGAATTGAAAAACAACTTTGGTACTTTAGACCAATTACATTCAAATTAATGGTACGCAGACCATATTTTCTATCCTATTTGGGCCATACTAGTCACTTCATAACCTGCAAAATAGTACATATACAATATATACCATTCACCCATTCATTATCATGAATGGCCCACATAGCTGGTTAGTAAAACACATTATGCATCACATAAACATTTGCAGCAATTAATCAAGGGCATCAATAATCTACAAATTATTCAGTCCTTATTAATTCTAATCAAGTTGTTTAAACCTTAAGGATTTGTAGACCTAATCAAGAGTTTATGACCAAAAATGCTCCCACTTAAACCAATAAATTCATATGCTTTACTAATTTTAAACATAAAAATGTATTTCTAGTCTAACCGGAAACATACAAATTTAATTAAAATTTAAAGCTCATATAAATTTATAATTGAATCCAAAAAGTTTAATTTAATTTTAGTCGTATTTAAATTAATTCATGATTTTAATTTTAGTAAAATAATTAGAATAAATAAAATTTATTATAATTACAATATTCAAAATTAAAATCCAAGAAAATAATTTAAAGGATTTTTTGGTATTTACTACCTTAAAAATACACCACTTTTGTATTTACTACCTTATGAAATTTTTATTATAAATTACTACCTTAAAGTATGATTTTTTTTGCAATCACTACCACTTTACGGTTTTCTCATTTTAAAATTGAGATATCTCATTCGTTTCTTAATCATTTTAAGTGATTCAAAGCCCATTCTTCTCGTTTATGTGTAACGATTCCATAGGGATCTTGCTTTTAACATTTTGTAAAAGGTTAAACATATTAAATATTATCTTTAAAACTTTAAAATATTTATGAATCACCAAACGAATTATTTTGAAATGCCGTTCTCAATTAAATCCTTATAGAAAAAGGAAAATAATGAACTTTGAATCACTTTAAACGGTTAAGAAACGAAAGAAATATCCCAGTTTTAAAATGAGAAAACTGTAAAGTGGTAGTAAATGAAAAAAAATTGGAACTTTAAGGTAGTAATTTAAAATAAAAATTTCATAAGGTAGTAAATACAAAAGTGGTGTATTTTTAAGGTAGTAAATACGAAAATTTCCTAATTTAAATTATTAATTTTAAAATTAATTAAAATTACGTAAACTGAAAATTTCAAATTAAAATTTCAAAACGATCTAATCGCAACGCAACAATCCCACGCAACGCACGCCCATGGGCCACACGCACACAACCATCGCTGGCCATGTGCGCGCAGCCCATGCGCTGCGTCGCATCGCTGCTGCTCCCCATCGCAAGGCGCCAAACGAACACGCGAGCCAGTGCTCGCTGCGCGCGCCAGCGCTCGATGCACGCGAGCCATCGCTCGCTGCGCTCGCTTGCCAGCGCTCGATCCATGCGAGCCATCGCTCGCTGCGCGCCTGCCTTTCTCGCACGCGAGCTTGCGCTCATCGCACGAGGCAGCAGTATGCGAGCTGACGCTCGCTGCGCGCGAGCCATCGACGCTGTGCGTAGCGCTCGTGGCACGCGAGCTTGCGCTCGCTGCGCGCGAGGCTCCGCATGCTTGCGCGAGGCAGTGCGCGCTGTGGCGCAGCACGCTTGCTGCGCACACGCGACTGCTCGTGCCTTGCTCTCGCCCTTGCCCATACGCCCATTGCTCACAGCCTACGACACAAGGCAGAGTTGCAGCCTTGTGCTCGTGCACTATGCCCTTGCTCGCTGCATTCGTACCGCATGGGCGACGAGCTCCCTTGCTCGTCGTCGCACGCCCGCACTATACAACACCCATTAAGGGTAACACGTAGCGTCCATTGCTTTGTGCGTGCAAGTTATATGAGCGAATCGCATAAAAATTAAAAATTTATATTCAAAATTAATGAAAAATTAATAAATAATATTAATTTCATAATTTTAGGGCGAAAAATCGAAATTTTATTATTTAATTGATTTCCGATTAACATGGATTCAAGTCTAGGTCATAAAAAAAATTTAAAATTTAACATAAATTTACAATTTTTATGGTGGTTTTTAATCATAGGTCTCTAATTAAATTATAACTAATTATGAAAATCAAATTATAAATTATTTCAATTTTCAACAAATTATTCATAATTACAAATTAGATTGCATAATTAACAAGGCTAGGCATTCAAACTTGTTAAACATATACAGTAGGTCAATCAAAAATTCAAGATTTATCAACAAGAATCGCAAATATTTAATTTAACATCTTAAATTTACGAAATTTTACATTCGAAAAACTAAAACCTCCGAAAAGTCATAGTTAGGCTTCGAATTTGAGAATTCTGGGTTCGGCCGAAAATTACTATTTTTGTCAAAATTTTAGAATGCCTTTTACATGCGGAATTGACACAAAAATCACTCGATTTGGATGAGTAACGAAGAAACTGCCGAAAAACTGCGTACGTATAATTAAATAAACGCAATTTGCAATTAATTAACAATTACGAAAATTAATCACCCCTTTTAATTCTTGCAAATTTGTAATATTTAACCATGTTTATGCAATTTAGATTATGAAAATAATAAGAGGCTCGTGATACCACTGTTAGGTTATGATACATATGACAATTCATAAATCATGCGGAAAAACCATAAAGCCAGGAAAGCATATTATATTCACATAATCATTTAACATAGTATTGATGCATACATGTTGTAGCGTGCCTTCCCTAGTTGCGCCCGAACCGAACAAGAACAAGTCTTTAGGACTCCAAATGTCGTCCCTCCGTAGATAGTCCACAGTACGTCCGGATCCGCCTCAAGTTAGACCAACTAGAATCACCCTTAAGGTTGCTAGGATTTTCGGCTAGTGTTTGCAAGTGTATGGCTAATTTTATTTCAAAAACTTACCCTTTGAATACTTCAATCGTTTCTACAAATAATGACCCTAGGCCCTTATTTATAGAGGTATGGAAAAGGAACTGGAATCCTATTAGGATACTAATTAGTTAAACTAGAATCCTAGTAGGACTCTAATTAATTAATATTTATCCTTTTAGGATTAGGAATTTAATCATCAAACAAATCCTATACAATTTAGGTTTCGTATGTGAACACAAACTCTACACGAGCATGACCTACGAGCGTGCAGGCCATGCCCTCGCACAGCCCACACGGTTGCTCGGCCCACGCGAGCCGCAAGCCCACGCGAGCAGCAGCACAGCTCGCAGCCCATTGCTGCGCGCGCTGCCACGGCCTGCTGGGCCTGGCCTTGCGCTGGGCCTGGCGTGGCCTTGGCTGTTTGTGTGGCGCGCTTGGCTTGCTGGGCGATGGCCTGGCATCGTGCTGGGCCTTCGTCCGGCAGGCCTCGTCCGATGCTTATTCGTACGATACGCTTCCGATTAAATTCCCGGTTCCGGAATTCATTTCCGATACGAACAATATTTAATATTTCCGATTCCGGAATTAATTTCCGTTTCGAAAAAATATTTAATATTTCCGTTTCCGGAACTATTTTCCGATTCCGATAATATTTCCGATTCTGACAATATTTCCGTTTCCGGCAATATTTCCGATTCCGGCAATATTTCCATTTCCGATAATATTTTCCGATACGTACCATGTTTCCGTTTCCGGCAACATCTACGACTTGGATAATATTTATATTTCCGATACGATCCATATTTCCGTTTCCGGCAATATCATCGTTTCCGGAGTATTCATTTCTTGCTTGTGACGATCTCAGCTCCCACTGAAACCAAGATCCGTCGATTCCGAATATCCATAGATGGAGTATTTAATGCCATTAAATACTTGATCCGTTTACGTACTATTTGTGTGACCCTACGGGTTCAGTCAAGAGTAAGATGTGGATTAATATCATTAATTCCACTTGAACTGAAGCGGCCTCTAGATAGGCATTCAGCTCACTTGATCTCACTGAATTTATTAACTTGTTAATTGATACTGAACCGCACTTATTAGACTTAACATAGAATGCATACTTGGACCAAGGGCATTATTTCCTTCATTACCAACCTCGATCAACTCAAGAAGTTCCATGTCTAAGTTCCATGTTCAAGTACAAGAATTCAAATTCAAGTTCAGTAAGGTAATCAGACCTAAGTCCGGCCTGATTCCCTGACGGGACACGTAGGCAACCTCATCACGAGGCCAGGCCACTTTAATACAAAAAAAATTCAAAATTTCCTCAATTAAGGGCATCCTAAAAATCAAATCAAATCAAAATTCAAAATTCAAATTGTTACTGTTTTTATTCCAAATGTGCCAATTCAAAGCAAAGCATGTTCAAGCGGAATTTAATACAATAACTCTTTATTTGGCCCTAAGGCCTTCAGAGCTAATTCAAATACAAAGTCAGGATCAGGTGAAGCAAAGTTCAAAGCCTTTTCAGTTCCTAAACACATTTTCTAAACACATCTTCCAAACAAATTCCAAACACAATTCCTTCTAATACAATTTCAAACACATTTAGCCTACAAAGATCTAGGGTTGGGCGACTATGCTCTCGAGTCTTGGCCCCTTAAGTACTATCCCCTGGCTCCTCCCGCAATCAATGATCAATCTTCCCCTTGCCCAAGCGGCGGGAGAAGGAACTTGCAAGCCTTCCAAGTAGGGAGGACGACGAACCTCCTTTGGATTCCGAATGGTCAAGCACTGGATAGGCCACACTCCCGTCTGAAGGAAATATGTCCTTCACCCAAAGTGCATTAAGTCTAATGCCAAGGTTCAGATTAATTGCGAACAATTAATTCAGTGAGATCGAGGGATCGGTACAGCTAGCTGGAGCAATGCTTCCGATCAGTGAGTTCTAATGGATATTGAACTCACAACTTACTCTTGACTGAACCTACAAGGTCACACCAATGACACGTAACAGATCACCGGATTAAATGAATCGGAAATTCATTTATTAGATTTTTGGGATTTAAGTTGGAAACGTATTATACGATACGACCTTGCATCGGAATCGTATATCCTATCGCGAATATTCGTAAGCTAGGCGAAACGAATAAATCGTAGCGTACGACGGTGATTCGTCGTATACGAAACGATAAACAATATATCGGAAATATATTAAACGCAAATACGAAGAGCGGCCCACGAGCCGAGTGCACGAAGCACTCGAGGCCCATGGGCGAGCACGCAAAGGCCAAGGCAACACGGCAGCGCTGGCCCATGGCCGAGCGGAGCTGCGCGTGTGTTCGCGGGCCTATGCAGCGACACAGCCACAGCAGCGAGGCCCATGGCCCAGCGCGCTGTGCTTGTCTCACGCGTGGCTTGCTAGCCGGCCTTGCCTCCGGGCTTGGTCGGTTAGTAAGGTTATGTAAATAACCTTATGACCTAATTTGCAACTTACAGCAATCACAATTCAGATTACTCAAAACCCTAGAGACACAGAGAACCCTAACTCTCTCTGTGCCTCCAAAGTGAGTTCTTTCCAAAAGGCAAAGTATCTTGATTAATTGTCTAAGCTACGATTATCAAGACGGATCTGATCGTGTCGGTGAACCAAGTAGAGAGACGACAATTGGAGTTCTTTGTTCGTGTTCGTTGACGGATTATTGTGGAAAACACGCTTCGAATGGAAGTATGCTTAATCTGTGCTTTATACATGTTTCCTGGCTTTGGGGATTGTTCCGCACATTTATGTTTAACTGTATTCCCCTACAGTGGTATCATGAGCCTTATGTATTCAAAGCATGAATGAGCATGATTATTATTGTTTTTGCATTGTCGAAATTTTAGGAATTTTTGTTGATTTTTCGGAATTTTTTCGAATTATGGGATTAATTGCGAAATTGGCAGTTCCGAAATCAAAAATATTCGCCTTTTCTATTTTTAAAACCCTAATCTGATGGAAAACGATTTTCTAAGATCAACTCATGAGAATAGAATTGCGAAAACAGGCCTCGAAGCATCAGTTTTTGGGCGTTTTTGTTAATTTTTCATTAAAAATTAAATGTGTCGGACAGTAATTCAATTAAAAGGTCGACCTAAACTACTCGGAATTGCTTGACATTTTGACACAATGTTGCTGGGTACATGCTTGATCTATGGTAAAAGTTTCAGATTTTTCCGATTAGTATAACCCTAATTTTACCTTTTCCCAATTCGTAAAATTTACAACCCTAATTGAATTTTAATTAATTTTGGAATAATAATTCGGTTAATTGGGGAAGATGGTATAATTTCATGGGTCAGTGGCTAATTTTAAAAATTATTGGATTAAAATTTTGAATGGTTTCGTTAATTTTAATCGCACTTAAACCAAATTATTAATAATCTGAAATTTAATTGTTTATGAACGATAGAAAGTTTCGGATTTTATTAATTAAAAGTTCAAACTTTAAAGTTGATTCGATCGTTCTTAAAAGTTTGAATATTGTTAGCCCTTGATTTATTAATTTTACGAAATTGGATTGTCGTTTAAAGTTTATTAAATCGTTAAAAATCGTTGTTTTTCAAAAATTAAATCGTAACCTTTTTGAAAAATAAAATTAATGCAAGTTCGTGAATTAAATTTAATTTTAATTAAGTTGGTCCGTTTTACGAACCAAAAACACGAACGTGGGCATGATGGAAGTATGGCTCGTCGAGCCATACGAGGCCATTGTGCTCGCCGCGCCATACGACACGGGCAGCAGCACAAGGCTGCATGCCTCGTGCGCGCTAGGCAAGGAAGGGGCAGACATGTTGCTTGCGGGGCTGCGACGAAGCAAGCACAAGGCTTGCGACGTCCAGCACACTCGACGCACAACACACACGCACCGCAGGGGCAGCTAGGCTGCGGGTACGCGATGCGTGCGCGCGAGCGATGGCGCGCGAGCGATAGGGCGCGAGCGATGGGGCGGGGTGCGCGAGCAGTGCTCGTGTGCTCCTGGGCCACTCGCACGATGGGCTGGGCCGCGCGGGCAGTGCTCGTGTGCTCTTGGGCCTCTCGCACGACGGGCTGGGCGCAAGCCTATGCCGTTTAATTGAACTTTTTTTTTAATCGTTTAATTAGTTGGGCTTCGTATATTTGCATTAATTTGGGCTAACGGGATATTTAATTTAATATTTTATTTGCTTGGGCCGGGCCGCGAGTTTTAATTTAATATTTCATAATTAATTATCCGGAATAATTATTGGTTTGAGTGGGAGCCACTAAATGAAATTAAAATGAAATAATTATTTTAATTGTTTCGTAGGTCGCATTATTTTAATTAAATTCAATTTTAATTAGAATAAAGTCTAAGGATTAATTATTTGGAAATTGATTAATCTTTTAGGACGCGTTTATGTGAACGTGAATTTTAATTAATTCACGTAAATACTTGCATATTAACATGGGCCATTCGTTTTAGCATACGAATGGGTGAATGCATAGAATATATATTTTATGCAATGCAGGTACTCCAAGTAACTAGTATGGCCAAATTTAGGATAGTTAAATACGGTCTGCGCACCGTTCTATCTTTGAATGTAAAGTTTTAAATATGGTCTGCGTACCATGGAAATTTTGATGTAATTTATTATTTTCAAGTATTTCTAGTTTAGAACTTTAAGTTAGCATTTGAACGAAGATTCAAGACGATGCCAAGCTAACAAGGAGGTGATGAAGATTGGATGCTTCAAGACAAGAAGTTTTGGGCCATACTAGATCACCAATTATTTATGCAATTTAATATATATATTATGCGTGAATGTATGAATGTATGTATGCTTTGCATGAACATGTTGTTTCCTATGAATCGATTAGTTTTAAGTTCACTAAATAATCGAACCAACATAGAAACAACTAGGTCCAAGTAATATTGAGTTTTAAAAATTGCCTTCCAAATCAACACTTACAAAAATCTAGGGATCTAAGATAGTAGGTTTACGCTAAAGCGAGGTGCTATTTTAGTTGACTTAGGTGGTAAGGCGTCCTAAAGGAGCACGTTGATTGTGGTTACAACTCAAACAACAATGGCATTAAGTTGTGGCAATGGGATAAATTATGGCATTAATTTATTAACCAAGAGTAATTTGGAGATTACTAGCAATAGGTTTTGCTTACCTAAAATCTTAAACTACTTAAGACATGCTAAAGCTGCTTAAGGATTTAGGACTTTTGGGGTCTTGGAATCGTTTCATTCATTTTGGACCATGTTTTTGCTTTTTGCATGAATGAAATGTTTTAATAGCTTTAATGATTGCATGTTTTGCTTTTATTTCAAAGTTATTGAATTGTATGAATGGTTATTTATTGCAAATTCTTTTCGATTTTAGTAATCAAAATGGCCGCAATCAAAACACAACTCAAAGTAACTGAAATTCTGGATGTAAAATTGAACCTATCAAACTTTCTTGATTGGGAGAGGAAGCTTCGGCAAGTCCTCAGGTGGAACAACATTGAATATGTAGTTGACCATCCCATCCCCAGCTATTACTCAAAGGATATGACTCCGGAAAAGCACTATACGTGGGCAAGCCACGTATCGCTAGTGATGGATCTTATTCTTGGCTCTATCCCCAATGATTGGAGTGCATGGTTCGTTGCATACGAGCCATGGGCACTCGTAAGGCATCTTAGGGATATATGTCGTGGTAGATTCCAACATAGTGGTCAACATGTCGACCAAAATGTTTTTGAATTGGTAAATTCATTTGAGGATCTAAAGCTTAACGCTCCACTAGGTTGTTGCTTTGACGTCAAAAGACAAAAAGCAAGGGAAAGGGTCATTGATCTTGAAATGACAGAACGGACACCAATCAGAACTCATACAAAGAAAATGGTTGGGCTTCTCAACCGGCTTGAGTTACTTGGTGATCCATTCCCAGATTCTGCACCTGCGGGAATACTTTTGAATTCTCTTCACCCTGGTTATAAGAAATTCAAACTACTCTATTTTTCCAAGAAAAGGGAGAATACTCTTAGTGAATTAATTTACTTGCCTCATCAGTACGAATTGGACTTTGTAAGTGATAAGCAAGCATCGCTAAAAGTCATGAAAAAGGTTCCGGGGAAGATCCAAAGCAAGGGTGCATCTCCATCTACTTCAGGAAGGCAAGTGGCGCCATCCAAGAAGAAGATGAAGTAGGATCGTTCTCCATCTACATCGCAATGCTTCAATTGTAATGAAATTGGTCATTACAAGCGAGATTGCCCCAAACTAAAGGAAGAGAAGAAGGACGGAAACGTTACTTCTCCTTCAGGTATGTATGTTATACATTGTAATCTAGCTAATTCTACTTCTTGGGTATTAGATACTGGTTGTGGCCCACACTTATGTTCCAATCCACAGGGACTAAGGAGAAGTAGAAAGCTTGATAAAGGCGAGATGGATCTACGCGTGGGAAATGGAGCACGGATTGCTGCATTAGCCATAGGATCTTATTTTATTTCTTTGCCTAGTGGGTTTGTTTTGGAACTAGAAAACTGTTACTTTGTACCTAGTATCACCAGAAACATCATTTCCGTTTCAAGTTTGGATTCTAAAGGTTTTAGTTTTCAATATAAAGACAATAGTTGTTCTTTTGCTTTGAATGGAATGTTTTATGGTTTAGCACAACAAGAAAACGGTCTTTACGTGCTAGATACGAGCAAACACATTTATAACATAAATACCAAAAAGGCTAAAACTGGTGATTCGAATCTCACATTTATGTGGCATTGTCGATTAGGCCATATAAACATAAAGCGCATGGAATTACTTCAACGGAAAGGAAATCTAGAATCATTCGACTTAGAGAAGATTGATCAATGCGAATCTTGTTTACTTGGCAAAATGACAAAGCAACCTTTCTTAAAGGTGGGAGAAAGAGCAAGCGAACTACTATGGCTAATACATACGGACGTATGTGGGCCTATGAGTACGAACGCTAGAGGTGAGTTCAGCTATTTCATAACATTTACAGACGACTTCAGTAGGTATGGCTATATTTACTTAATGAAGCACAAGTCTGAATCGTTTGAGAAATTCCGAGAATTTCAAAATGAAGTAGAGAATCAACATGGCAAGAAAATCAAAGCTCTAAGATCGGATCGAGGAGGTGAATATCGTAGCCACGAGTTTGATGACCATCTAAAAGAATGCGGTATTCTTTCTGAATTGACTGCTCCGGGGACACCTCAATGGAATGGAGTGTCGGAACGGAGAAACAGGACCTTACTCGATATGGTCAGGTCAATGATGGGTCAGGCCGAAATTCCTTTACAGTTCTGGGGACATGCGTTGCAAACTGCAGCACTCACACTGAATCGTGCTCCGTCAAAAGCTGTTGAAAAGACTCCATACGAATTATGGACTGGGAAACTTCCAAAGTTGTCTTTTCTGAAGATTTTGGGTTGCGAAGCATATGTCAAGCGATTAATTTCGGACAAGCTACAACCTAAATCTGACAAATGTTTCTTCGTTGGGTATCCAAAGGAAACTATGGGGTATTACTTCTACAACAAGTCAGACAACAAGGTACTCGTAGGTCAAATAAAACTATTTTTCAGGCGGACAGATGGACAGGCGTCCTCTTGACTGAAAACTTGGACGTTCTCATATTGGATAGTGATGAACCTTTGACTTACAAGAAAGCTATGACGAGCCCAAGCTCCACAAAATGGTTAGAGGCCATGCAATCTGAAATAGACTCCATGTCTGAAAATCAAGTTGATTTGGTTGATTTGCCGGATGGGTTCACACCTATCGGATGCAAATGGGTCTTCAAATTGAAGAAAGACAAAGATGGAATTGTATACATATACAAGGCTAGATTGGCAGAAAAAGGTTACAGGCAAGTTCACGGCGTTGACTACGATGAAACCTTTTCTCTCCAGTCGTGATGCTTAAGTCTATTCGGATAATTCTTGCGATTGCCGCTTTTCATGACTATGAAATATGGCAAATGGATGTCAAAACTGCCTTCTTGAACGGTGCTCTTGAAGAGACTGTGTTCATGACACAACCGGAGGGTTTTGTCGATCAAAAGAACCAAGGAAAGGTATGCAAGCTTAAGAAGTCCATCTACGGACTAAAGCAGGCATCAAGGAGTTGGAATAAACGATTTGATGAAGCAGTCAATAAGTTTGGCTTCATCAAGAATCAGGACGAATCTTGCGTATACAAGAAGGTCAGTGGGAGTAAAATTGTATTCCTAGTCTTGTATGTTGACGACATACTGCTTATTGGAAACGACATTCCTATGTTGGAGTCTGTAAAGACTTGGCTCGGGAAGTGTTTCTCAATGAAGGACTTAGGAGAGGCACAGTACATATTGGGCATCAAGATCTATAGGGCTAGATCTAAAAGGATGATTGGACTAAGCCAAAGCACTTATATTGACAAAGTGCTAGCTAGGTTTTAATATGATGGAAGCCAAGAGGCCATCTACCCATGTCACATGGCGTATATCTAAGCAAGAATCAGTGTCCCAACACATCTGATGATCGTAGAAAGATGAGTGGAATTCCATACGCTTCGGCTATTGGATCCATCATGTATGCTATGATTTGTACAAGGCCGGATGTTTCGTTCGCACTCAGTGCAACGAGCAGGTACCAGTCAGAACCAGGTGAGGCGCATTGGACTGCTACCAAGATTATCCTAAAGTACCTGAAAAGGACCAAGGATCAGTTTCTGGTTTATGGTGGTACAGATGATTTGATTGTTAAGGGCTATACGGACGCAAGCTTTCAAACCGACAGAGATGATTTCAAATCACAGTCTGGGTTTGTGTTCTGCCTCAACGGCGGAGCAGTAAGCTGGAAAAGTGCTAAGCAAAGCACTATTGCGGATTCTACAACTGAAGCCGAGTACATTGTTTCCTCAGAAGCAGCAAAGGAAGCTGTTTGGATTCGGAAGTTCATCGAAGAACTTAATGTTGTCCCCTCCTTAAAGGACCAGTGGCTTTGTATTGTGACAATAGCGGAGCCATTGCCCAGGCAAAGGATCCTAGGAGCCACCAGAAGTCCAAGCACGTACTACGGCGATTTCATATACTTCGAGAGATCATTGAAAGAAAGGAAATCGAGATTTGCAAGGTTGGAACTGACGACAACGTCGCGGATCCATTGACTAAACCGTTGCCACAAGTGAAACACAACGCACATGTAGCAACCATGGGAATCAAGCATGTTGGAGAATGGCTTTGATTTTCTAAGTATTGTTTTAGAACATCTGTTAGATCTATGTTTAAAACAATTGGTTTAACCATTTCATATTTATGAAATTTATTATATCATATTCATTTAATTGTGGTTTAGAATTAAATGATGAGTCCATGTGATTCAAATCATTCAAATGGGATGTCAAGATGGATTCTTTGACAAAGAAACACCCATAAGTGAACTTGAATATTGAAGTCACAAAGGATCCCTAATCCAGGTCATTGAAAGGTGGACGACCAATGACTAATGAAGATTAGATTGCAAGTAGATTACTTAGTTCTGTTTCTTGAACTAGAGTGACGGGATGTCAGAATCTTTTGCATAGATACTTATTGGATCTTGTATCGGATTGACCATGAGAATGCTTTAAGAGATTAAAGTCATGTCATAGGTAGTTCTCATTAATGGTGATTAGAAACCGTTCCTCAGAACATGAGCGATTATGTCTGCTCGTTTGAGAATTAGTTCGCTTTGATACTAGCTAAACGTCGCACCGTAAAAGGAGGCTATAAAAGCAGTTATTGGGCGTACTATGAATCAAAGTAAGTGTTCATAGATTGCAAGAAGGGATTGTCCTCCTATCTTTGATAGGATATGGTGTTGTTGTGTAACTTGGCCTCTCGGAGAGTTAGATACTGTAAAATTCATGGCCGTGCTCAGAATGGTTAGGCTTAACCTTCTGCAAAAGTTTGACAGTTGAACTCTGTAATCCGGGAACCACTTCTGGACCTATTAAGGATGGCTTGGATCTTACCTTATGTTCAGTGAGTAACACTAAGCGACAAAGGAATATGGATGCACACTTGTCTGAATGACAAGTGGGAGATTGAAGGAAATATGTCCTTCACCCAAGGTGCATTAAGTCTAATACCAAGGTTCAGATTAATTGCGAACAATTAATTCAGTGAGATCGAGTGATCGGAACAGCTAGCTGGAGCAATGCTTCCGATCAGTGAGTTATAATGGATATTGAACTCACAACTTACTTTTGACTGAACCTACAAGGTCACACCAATGACACGTAACAGATCACCAGATTAAATGAATCGGAAATTCATTTAATAGCTTTTCGGGATTTAAGTTGGAAACGTATTATATGATACGACCTTGCATCGGAATCGTATATCGTATCGCGAATATTCGTAAGCTAGGCGAAACGAATAAATCGTATCGTACGACGGTGATTCGTCGTATACGAAACGATAAACAATATATCGGAAATATATTAAACGCGAATACGAAGAGCGGCCCACGAGCCGAGTGCACGAAGCACTCGAGACCCATGGGCGTGCGCTAGGCGAGCACGCAAAGGCCAAGGCAACACGGCAGTGCTGGCCCATGGCGGAGCGGAGCTGCGCGTGTGCGCGCGGGCCTATGCAGCGACACAGCCACAGCAGCGAGGCCCATTGCCCAGCGCGTTGTGCTTGTCTCACGCGTGGCTTGCTAGCCGGCCTTGCCTCCGGGCTTGGTCGGTTAGTAAGGTTATGTAAATAACCTTATGACCTAATTTCCAACTTACTGCAATCACAATTCAGATTACTCAAAACCCTAGAGATACAGAGAACCCTAACTCTCTCTGTGCCTCCAAAGTGAGTTCTTCCCAAAAGGTAAAGTATCTTGATTAATTGTCTAAGCTACGATTATCAAGACGGATCTGATCGTGTCGGTGAACCAAGTAGAGGAACGACAATTGGAGTTCTTTGTTCGTGTTTGTTGACGGATTATTGTGGAAAACACGCTTCGAATGTAAGTATGCTTAATCTGTGCTTTATACATGTTTCCTGGCTTTGGGGATTGTTCCGCACATGTTATTATGTTTAACTGTATTCCCCTACACCGTCACCTTCCTCATAGTCAGTTGATGCAGGACGTCTAGCTCTAGAACCTCGGACTCTAGCTGGTCCGGAGAAAGAAATGTCCCTCTGGCTTAGGCCTCTCATCCATACAATATACCCCGCAGACAGAGTAACTGACTCGGGTGGGAACTGGATACTCAAGAATGGTTTGGTAACCCACTACCGTCTCCAAACTTCAAGTCGACTCGCATTCAGCACAACAGGTTTCAGGTTCTCTTCAGTACAGTCCGGGATCTCCTGTTTCAAGCCATATTGTCTCATCACTCGAGCAGGCGAGTAGAAGACCAGCATTGTGAGGCTTGGCACCCTCAAAGCAGTAGAACCAGGGGCATGTCTCATAGCAGCAATTTCCCACCAAGGAACTACCCACCTTATACAAGATTTAATCCTAGAGAGTGCACACCGCCACTCATCCAATGAAAGTCGCCCATACAACGTGGGTCGCACAGTGAAACCCTTTCTATTATAGCTCGCCATGTTCTCCGGTGGTGTCACAAACATGAGCCTCTCCATAAGCCAAACCTTGGGGAGTATACAAGAAGCACATTTCAAAATTCAACATTCAAAATTCAAATACAAGTACAAAATTCTACATACAAGAGAGCTCCAGATCCTTACTTGGAGTAACATCGGACTTCCCGATGGCAAAGAAGAGGGGTCCGACTTCAGCATATCAAGGCCCATCAATGTTTCGCCAATCACAAGTGGCATTGGGTCCCGACCATTAGCAAACTGCTCTACAATTTCTATTAGGGAGGCATCACCATTTCCAAACCCCTATTTCAAAAAGAGAAAGCGAGCGAATATACAACAACTCAATGCTCTCAGGCGCAATACTTTGGGAACATCAAGCCCAGCAAAGTAGGGGAAAAAGAGGGACAATTCCACCCCTCTGCCATATAAAACAGCACTCAAAAGTGGGGGCTTCAAGCCCAAATACCTTTCAAAATTAAACTCAAGAAAAAGTGTTCTTCAATACTAGGCATGCATGGCTCCAGCATTAAGGGCCACCCCAACATGGCACTAAATTCCTCAAGGAGGGGACGTACCTCATTATTTCCAAAGCGGAAGACATGATGATTCGGGTCCCAAGCCTCCAGAGCAGCAAGAATGAAGTGCAAATCCAATTTTACAAACCGGATAGAGACGAGCACCCCAAGATGCATGCCATCAAGCTCCCTTTTCTCCAATTTGCCTAGCGAACCAAGCCACGAGTTCAGGGCACTCTCAAAGGACACAACCATATTTTCTTTTCTTTTCGAGAGGAAGCAGTATGCAATGATAGCAGGGAAGGATTGGTGCAAGAAATGATCCAACAAGCTCCCTATTTATACAAGAGTCGGCATGCACGACAGCTCACAAGCGCCAGGCGCCAAGCCTGCGCCAGGCGCCAAGCCTGCGCCAGGCGCCAAGCCTGCGCCAGGCGCCAAGCCTGCGCCAGGCGCCAAGCCTGCGCCAGGCGCAGAGGCCTGCATCTAAGGACGAGGCCACCGTCCTCTCTTATGACTCCGAGTACACACTCTTTAGTGTTTCGGACAGCAGAGTACAACTTTCATTAAGATTCCAAAGCCGCAAGCCGCGCAACTTCAAGCAGTCCGGATCAACGCTTCGGGCAGATTTCGGGTCATTTAAAAATTCAAGCATTCTAGTCCTAGATCGGCGTCCTAAGTCGAGTCTGCATATGCATAGCAAGAGTTGAATATACTTTGACTTGCGCTTTTCCTAACCAAAAAACCTCATTCAAACACTAGAGGAAAAAACCTCAAGTGCGGGCTCATTTTAAGGGGTTTAGTGCGGGCTTTTACATGTGCAGCACATGACCTGCCCGCACTTGATGTTTCTCAAGTGCTGCCAAAATATTGGCAGCACTTGTTGTTTCAAGTGCTGCCAATTTGGAAAATGAGCCCGCACTTGGCATATTTTGTGCTGCCAATTTTAGAATATGAGCCCGCACTTGATATATTTGGTGCTGCCAATTTTGAAAATGAGCCCGCACTTGACATATTTGGTGCTGCCAATATTGAAAATGAGCCCGCATTTGACATATTTGGTGGTGGCAAATATGAAAATGAGCCCGCACTTGACATAGAAATGGCCAGCACAAGCATAAAAATGAGCCGCACTTGGCCTATAAATGAGCCGCACTTGATCTAGATTTGTTGTATAACCGATTTCCCTACTACATATTACAAATGGACCACGCCACTAATTAACCTCCATACGTCATATAAAAAGTATCAAATTATATAGATAATTAAATAGTATATAATTGTAAATATAAAAGTCGATTACATTACAATCATATGAAAAACTAGCATCCACAATTTAAGATTAAGTACAAGAAAAAATATCAAAGACAATCACTTGTAATGAAGTTTGCCAACATTATTTCTCGAACTTCATGTATCTCCTCAGAGGTGAAAGGCCGCTCCTTCGAATTATTGAATACCCTAAAAAGATCGACCATCAAAAAATATGTATACACTTTAGTTATATTATAAATATTGAATCGTACAATAAATTAAGACTTAATTTGTTCATAACAAAGAAATAATAACCAAATAATAATAAAATTGGTTAATTTCGGTCTCAACTTTCATCTAATGAACTTAAATAAATATTTTAAAGTCCTTCCATGTTTAATAAACTTAGTTTTATGTTTCAAAGACTCATTCTCACCCATTTTTATGAAGTTATGCACATTTAAGCCTCGTTAGTTCATTATCGGTCAAATTTTGACTAAAATGGCTAATTTCGTTCCCAACATTCAACTAATGAACTTAAATGAGTATTTTAAAGTATTTCCATGTTTAATACACTTAGTTTTATGTTTCAAAGACTCCTTATCACCCATTTTAATGAAGATATGCACATTTAAACCTCGTTAGTTCATTATCGGTCACATTTTGACTAAAATGGCTAATTTTGGCCCCAACTTTCAACTAATGAACTTAAATAAGTATTTTAAAGTCTTTCCATGTTTAAAACACTTAGTTTTATGTTTCAAAGACTCAATCTCACCCATTTCGGTGAAGTTATGCTTATTTAAGCCTCGTTAGTTCATTATCGGTCACATTTTTACTAAAATGGCTAATTTCGGTCCCAACTTTCAACTAATGAACTTAAATAAGTATTTTTAAGTCTTTACATGTGTGATACAGTTAATTTATGTTTCAAATACTAATTCTCACCCATTTTGGTGAAGTTATGCACATTTAAGACTCGTTTGATCATTATCGGCCACATTTTGACTAAAATGGCTAATTTCGGTCCCAACTTTCAACTAATGAACTTAAATGAGTGTTTTAAAGTCTTTTCATGTGTATTACACTTATTTTTAGGTTTCAAATACTCATTCTCACCCTTTTGGTGAAGTTATGCACATTAAGTCTCGTTAGTTCATTATCGGTCACATTTTGACTAAAATGGCTAATTTCGGTCACAACTTTCAACTAATGAACTTAAATGAGTATTTTAAAGTCTTTCCATGTTTGTTAAATTTAGTTTTATGTTCCAAAGACTCATTCGCACCCATTTTGGTGAAGTTATGCACAATTAAGCCTCGTTAGTTCATTATCGGTCACATTTTGACTAAAATGAATTTCGGTCCCAACTTTCAACTAATGAACTTAAATAAGTATTTTAAAGTTTTTACATGTTTGATACAGTTATTTTATCTTTCAAATACTAATTCTCACCCATTTTGGTGAAGTTATGCACATTTAAGACTCGTTTGATCATTATCGGCCACATTTTGACTAAAATGGCTAATTTCGGTCACAACTTTCAACTAATGAACTTAAATGAATATTTTAAAGTATTTCCATGTTTAATACACTTAGTTTTATGTATTAAAGACGCATTCTCACCTATTTTGGTGAAGTTATGCACATTTAAGCCTCGTTAGTTCATTATCGGTCACATTTTGACTAAAATGGCTAATTTTGGCCCCAACATTCAACTAATGAACTTAAATAAGTATTTTAAAGTCTTTCCATTTTTAAAACACTTAGTTTTATGTTTCAAAGACTCAATCTCACCCATTTCGGTGAAGTTATGCTTATTTAAGCCTCGTTAATTCATTATCGGTCACATTTTGACTAAAATGGCTAATTTCGGTCCCAACTTTCAACTAATGAACTTAAATAAGTATTTTTAAGCCTTTACATGTTTGATACAGTTATTTTATGTTTCAAATACTAATTCTCACCCATTTTGGTGAAGTTATGCACATTTAAGACTCGTTTGATCATTATCGGCCACATTTTGACTAAAATGGCTAATTTCGGTCCCAACTTTCAACTAATGAACTTAAATGAGTATTTTAAAGTCTTTCTATGTTTAATAAACTTAGTTTTATGTTTCAAAGACTCATTCTCACCATTTTGGTGAAGTTATGCACGTTTAAGCTTCGTTAGTTCATTATCGATCACGTTTTGACTAAAATGGCTAATTTCGGTCCTAACTTTCAACTACTGAACTTAAATGAGTATTTTAAACCCTTTACATGTTCATTAGACTTATTTTAATGTTTCAAAGATGCATTCTCACCTACTTTGGTCAAGTTATACACATTTAAAGCTCGTTAGATCATTATAGGTAACATTTTGACTAAAATGGCTTATTTCGGTCCAAAATTTCAACCAATGAACCTAATGAGTATTTTAAACCCTTTACATGTTTTATATACTTATTTTAATATTTATAAGACTCATTATCACCTACTTTGGTCAAGTTATACACATTTAAGTCTCGTTTGTTCATTATAGTTCTTATGTTGACTACAATGACTTATTTTGCTCCTAACTTTCAACTAAAGAACCTAAATAAGTATTTGAAACCCCTACATGTTTATTATACTTAAATTAATGTTTCAAGATCCATTCTCACGTATGGTCAAGTTATGCATATTTAAGGCTCGTTTGATCATTATAGGTAACATTTTGACTAAACTGAATTATTTCGGTCCCAACTTTCATTTAATGAACTTAAATAATTATTTTAAACACGTTAGATGTTTATTATTCTTAGTTTTATTATTTTAATACTCAATCTCACCTAGTTTTGTCTAGTTATGCACATTTGGGTTCTTGTCTATTTGAGTTTCTTTAACACATTTTCTTCCTATTTTTAGTCATTTTGGCAAACTTGTTACTTGTGCAATACCAAAGTTCACTTTGAGAAACATTATGTAAGAAAGTCCTATCTAACAACAAGTTCCTGTTTCCAGAATTCCTCCAATAATGAAATAATTATAATATAAAAACACTAGTTATGAGTTAAAATGTTCCTTTTAACACTTCAGAGTTGATCAAAGGTTTAAGGTCTATGCAGACTATTTAAGAACAATTTACACATTGGATTTTATTGCTAATAGGTATGTTACAATGGTTCAGACTGTTAAGTTATACGAAAGTGATGCCCCATCTTCACGTGCAGAAGAAATAAACATAAGTTAAAAACGAGAAAATGCTCAAATAACTAACCTCATAAATCTAGCTTTAAAGACCTTTTTTCTGGTAGCATTGCAAACTTGCAACTGAGTGTAAAACTTGCCATAACTAGCACTCAATGTAGTGCTTTTGGAATGGACCCCCTACAACTCTATTTGATGTAGTTGCGGTAGGCGATATCTGGATTCTAGGACACTGTCATCTTTAGAGCTACCTGAAGAAGTTAATGTACATCTGAGCTTGAACATTCTCTCTATTTATGCATCAAGAAGTTGGCATATAAACACAAAATTAGGCATATTTACTTTTGGCAGGATGAGATACTCCCTCTAGTCATGTCATTTGAACATCACTAATAGAATACTTCATCTAAAATATATAGTTGTAGAATGCGGAGTGTTTCACTCCATATATACTAATAAAATATTTTCACAAATCATAGAGATGCCAAAGCATTATCCTAGCAGATATTAGTAGTTATTAATGTATAGCTAGCAATTTCATTTTGACTGAACTAAAGGCTTATAGTGGCAGAGTTTCACTCCATATACAAGCTGAACATAAAAACACAAACACCAAAAAGTAGGTATAGGAGAATAGCAGCAGGTATAGCAGAATAGCAGCACAAAGAATCCTCATCATGTCAATGATTTCAGCCTTATTGACAGGATTATTGTTAAGTTGTTAACATCAGAAATAGATAATTAACGCAACTTAGTAATCCGTACTCATATTTTGATTCCTCATTAGTTTCCCTTCAATTTTTTCCAACTTAGCATAAAATAATGATCAAACTACTTTCTATGTAAACCAAAGGAACATCAAAAAAGAAAACTTACTGGGCCACTTTTGCCTCTTGCCTTGTTTATGATTAGCTCACAGAAACGAAGTTTCTATATGAAGGAAATTAGAAATGTGAGAGACACAATCAGGGCGGAAAAAGGGGGAACTTGTAACATAAAAATGAGAACAAAATAACTTACATTTGGAATTATTAGATTCTCTTTTAAATATAGTAAATTTTCCATAGAAGCAGTCTGGGCATCTCGGAATTCTAGAGCAAGCTGCTGGTGAACAGCTCGTAAAAATATCACCTTTGTGCACCTGCAGAAGCCAATTTATATTCAGACTCTTCAGAGAATACAAAGGGAAGTACTGAACTACTGATGCTATAAATCATAAACTGGCTGAATTCTTTTTACTAGCCTTTACTCGTCGATGACTTGTTCCGTCCCAGTTAGCTACAAGTAATTTTCAGAGTTCTCACTACTTTCATCTTCTTCAGTCCATTGTTGCAAATGATACTCGAGCATTCACTAAACTCTTCCGTTTTAAACAATTTTCTAACTGAAGGTTTGCTTCCCTGCATGACAAGATAAAAGAGAACATAAGATGCACAACTAGAAGGAAGAGAAACCACAAAGAGTCCCTTTAAGCACACTATCTTTAATTCTACTCACTCTTCCAGTAGCTTCCGCCATTCCTTTTTCACTTCCTCCATAATTTTCTTCTTAATTTTTGACCTCAACAAATTCAAAACAAGATATATGTCATGGTAAGACAACGCGAACTTCTAAAGGTTCAAGAGATGGAAAAGATTTTTAAAAGAGACCACAAAGCTCATATACCTTCTCAACATATTCCTCACTTGTAACAAGGCCTGCAATTTCTTTCTTGAATGCATCCTCTAACATCTACGACAATAACAAAAATAATAATTAGGAACATCCACATATTCATCTTACTATAAGTAGATAGTTAGTCAATACAAAAGATTGTCATGGTTTTTTCAAGGATTTTTTGGTATTTACCACCTTAAAAATACACCACTTTTGTATTTACTACCTTATGAAAATTTGATTTTAAATTACTACCTTAAAGTTTCATTTTTTTTGTATTCACTACCATTTTACAGTTTTCTCATTTTAAAATTGAGATATCTCTTTCGTTTCTTAATCATTTTAAGTGATTCAAAACTCATTCTTCTCATTTATATGTAAGGATTCCATATGGATCTTACTTTTTAACATTTCGTAAAAGTTTAAACAAATTAAATATTATTTTTAAAATTTTAAAATATTTATGAATTATCAAACGATTTTTTTTGAAATGACGTTCTCAATGAAATCCCTATAGAAAAAGGAAAATAATGAACTTCGAATCACTTTAAACGATTAAGAAACGAAAGAGATATCTTAATTTTAAAATTAGAAAACTGTAAAGTGGTAGTAAATAAAAAAAATCTGAAAGTTTAAGGTAGTAATTTAAAATAAAAATTTCATAAGGTAGTAAATACAAAAGTGGTGTATTTTAAAGGTAGTAAATACAAAAATTTCCTTTTTTCAAACTCAATTTCGACATATTTATAAGTGAGGTCAATAGTTCACATTTGCATCCAAAAAATTTCCAATTCAAATTCAACAGTTTAGCAGCAATAAAATGCAGTCAGTATAGACAACACTGAACATATAAATCATATTTCATCACTTCTCCAGAATCGCCAGAATCCATCATTCAAATTATAAAAAAATAAGTAAGAAACAATTATGTGTCTCAAACCAATATGATAGAATACAGAAAATTAGGTTCAACGAAACTTCAAAATCTAATAATCACAACAACAAAAAACCCCAAAATGATTCATTTTGATACACCACACCCTTCAATCGATAAGAACCCTATAATAATACACAAACAAAGAAAAATTGAAATCACATGGACATTAATTGCAATACTACCTTGGCATTACTGGATATCCTCCTGAACTTCTTAGTGCATCTCTTAGTGCATCTCCCATTCCCGCTGAACTTCTTCGAACAAATTTAAGAAAGCTAATGATTGATGTACGGGGTGTCCACCTGAAAATCCAATTCCAAAACAATCAACAGAAAGCCTAAATCAGAAATTACAACACATTTGATCTTAATAGTTCCAATTTATCGGGAAGTAGAGACCTAATTCACGTAATTTCTCATAAATCTAGTCCAAAAGTAACAAAAATAAAACCTAAATCTTTCAAATTAAACAAAAAACTAATTCATCATTACAACAACAAGCTTATTGGAAACAAGTAATTAAATTTAAATTACGAACCTATAAGACACAAGGAGGAGCGACGCGGCGGTGTGGAACAGCAGGGACGCAGCGGTGGGGGAACAACACGGTGAGCGGTGGGGGAACATCTGCGGTGATGCGGCGGTGGGGGAACAACAGTGCGGTGTGTGCAGGAAGTTTGAATTTCGCGCCCAGAGAAGAAACAGAGAGGGGAAGGAGAGAAACCAGAGAGGGGAAGTGAGAGAACCGGGAAAATGAAGTTAGCTTGAACCAGAGGAGAGGAAGGAGAGAGAAGGGGAAATGAAAATTTTTGGGAAATATTTTGTGCGGGCTAGTTCGTAAAATAGCCCGCACTTGAACTCAAGTGCTGCTAATTTTCTAAAATGAGCCCGCACTTGTGAAAATATATTTTTTCTTTTTTTGTTTGTGCTCTCAAGTGCTGCCAATTTATCAAATGAGCCGCACTTGAAGGGAAGCACATGACATTTTTTCCTCTAGTGAAAGTGGGGGCTTATAGTGGGTATATACACCCGAAAAAATTGGCAAATGTTTTCAATTTTTTTTGCAAATTTATCATGCATGCATATAGCTACAATTTCAAGCATTCAAACATACAAAAGCCAATCTTCAAAAAAAAAACTTCAAACCAATTCAAGTTCAAAGCCAATTCAACCATACAAAATTCAAGTGTCAAACCATACAAATACAATACAATCCAGCCTATACAAAATCAACCCAGGCAAGCTGGAACTTGCTAGCATGTAGGGTCAGTCTGAATCATCACCAGCAGTGACATCAATCAAGGGTGCCTTGTCCCTGTTACGCCTCCTAAGGCGCTCCAGCTCCCGATCCAGCTCCCCCCCAGGGGTACTAGGATCCTCCTCCGAGATACAAAGTGTGCCAGTGGAGGGATGAACTCCCTGCTGAGAAGAGGAATACTGATAAGGCGGCGACATCGGCATATACGGGTACGACCAAACGTCTGAGTCTGACGCATCCTCTCCATCTCGGCATAGCAAGCCCATGGACCTGCACCCCAAGGCTGAGGACCACTTCCTCCGAAGTAGTAACCAGGGGAAGAAACAAAGGGCCGTGAACTGCCAACACCTCCAAATGAATGTCGGGTGGGATCAACAGGTACAAAAGGGAAAGCTCCCCGCTCAGCATCGGAATGCCTCTGATGAGCACCAGCACCGGACCCCTGTCCCATCTCCAAAATCGGTCCCTCCTGTCCCAAGGACGTCTCCGCCTGAGGCTCTCTGTCAACGGAATCTCTACGGTCTCGACGGCGCTCCTATACAATATAAAATTTCAAGAATCAACTTCCCAGTTCAAATTTCCAGAATACAAGTTTCAAGATCAAGTAAGTCACCTCTCTGTTCCGGCCAGAAAGCTTCTGGGTCAGCTTGACACACTGCCTCTTCCAAGAATCAAGCAAGAGCATCCAGCGAAGCACTCTCGCCTGAGGCGCCTGCATACAATGTTCAAGATCAATTTCCCCATACAAAGTTACAAACAGTTTCAAAAATGCAACAACACTTACATGGGCGTAATGCTCAGGTACAACATCATATGATTTCCAGTGCGGAGGAGAAGCCCAAGGAATGGTCTCCACCACCTCCTCTCCGTCCGAGTTCTCATAGCGGAGGATCCTATCAGCATGAGGAATGTCCTCAGGATCAACCTCCTCCTCCTACATACAATAATACAATCATACAATCATGCAATCAATACAAGAATACAAGAATACAAGGTTCAAAAGCTCACCGGCAGTACGAAGCGTACTGGTGGGGCCAGCCTCCTCAGGAAGTCATCATAGCTACCCTTCCTGTGTACAAACTCCCTCCAAGAGCGGCAAACAGCCTCGCCCCTAGCCTCCGCATAGAGCCGGGCAAGATCTTCATCTAGAGCCAGCATGGACTCCAGTGGATCCTTGGGGACAAGCCTATCCCCCGAATGGTGTTGAAGGGACACTCGCTCCCCCAGATACCACATATGGCGGTACACCCCTGGAAGCAAAACCCGCCGCCCAGACAGGAAATAAGCACGAGCAACCGAGACAGGTACAACCGCGTTGGCAAAAGGACGCCATACCACCTGCAAAGCAAACAACTCAGACAACAGTACAAATACAAATACAAGAGAGAAAAACAATACAAAAGATTACATCTTCAGCGGACAGAACTCTCCAAGCTCTGCGAGAAGCCGCCAGAGACGCACCAACGCGCACCGCTCCTATCCAAGAGGCAGCATAGGGGTAAGCCGCATCTCTAGTACGCTCCGGCGCCAAAGTCGGAAAGTGCTCATAGATCCAAGTCTTTCAAGGAACAAGAAAAGCATCAGTCAAGTTCAAAATACAAGCATACAAGTACAAAGTACAAAGTACAAGGAGTCTCAAATACCTCCAGCACGCTCCACAAAGCAGCCATGCTCGGGTCACTCCCCAGTGCAGTCCGGGAGGCCCGCTTTATCTCGTACAAAAGGTGGTTGTATGCTAAGCCACCCCAGTTATAGCTCGAAACAGCTCCCAAGTCCCGCAAAGCGGACAAGAATTTGATGTGCACCCGACTGTTCCTACTCGGGGCCATCACTCTGCTCACCAAGGCTAGGAGGAAAAGCCTAACCCTCTGCTCCGCGGACACACCCCCACCGCAGATAGCCTCCACAATCACCTTCACGGAAGCGTGAGCATCGTCATCCGACAAGTCAACAACAGGGCCGAGCAAGTCCCTAGCAGCGGCCGAGCGCCACGTCAGCTCAGAATCAAAGGTCATATTCCTCTCAGAAAAAGGAAGACCTGTAATCATAGCAAATTCAAGAGGGGTAATAGTGATCTCCCCCCATGCCATGTGGAAAGTGTTGGTGGTATCCCACCACCGCTCTAACAAAGCCCACAAACGGTTTTTAATCCCCGTTCTCTTCGAAGAACCACCCATGGTACGCCAGAAATCGGCCAGGCCCATCTGCGACCAAATCTCCATAGCCTCCTCATCAGCACGAAGAGCTTTGAAGGCCCTCTGAACCTCCACCAAGGACCAGTAAGTACGAAACGACTTTCCATCGGCCTACAGCTGAACGAGTTAGCTCAAGACCTATACAATTACAAAATACAAACCCAAAACACAGTATAAAACTCACCATGCCAACGCGAGGCCGCTGAGACAAATGGCTATCCGGCCGAAACACCAGGTCGGAAGGGATCCAACCAGTACCAGGGAAAGCGGGCGCATCCCGGGGAACCATACCCCCACCTGGCGCATTTATTGCAGCCGCTTCATCATCCGAAGCGTCTTCCTCAGCGGCTCGAACCACAGATGATTCAGCGAGCTTCCTCCGAGTGTGACGAGGCATACTATATCAAGTAGCATACAAAGTGTTAAAATTCTAAACTGGGGGCTATCCTATACTGGCCTATACGAAGTCAAAAGATTCGAAACAAAAATCCCCAGTTGACCTCTAGTTCAAGATACAAATTCCTACACCAACGCTTAGGCTACCCACGCCGAAGCAGGTATTCAAGTTCTACACCAACGCCTAGGCTATCCACGCCGAAGCAGGTATACAAGTTCTACATCAACGCCTAGGCTATCCATGCCGAAGCAGATACAAGTTCAAAGATAAAATTTGTTCAATTCAAAAAATTCAAATCTACAAGTTCCAACAGTTCAAGTTCAAGTGGCTATCAAACAGTTTTCTACAAGATTCAAGAAGCTTAAGCATACGATCATCATTTCAAAGTACGAAAAATCAAGACTACATGCAATCCTAGAGTTATTTCATAAGCAAAACATGAAAAACTTACATGGACGAGGCAAGAACAAGACCAAGGGAAGAGCTTAATCGACCTTTGAGAGAGAAAAGAGCAAAGAATTCAAGAGAGTGTGCCTCAAAATGGCACGGCAAGGGGAGCTTTTATAGCTCAGCCCCGCGCTAGGCACCGCCCTAGCGCACTGCGCTGCCCTGCTGCATGCGGGAATCTGCAGCGTGCGCGGTCTCTTGTGCTGATTGCACGTCCTTTGCTGCTACGGTCTTCCGCACCAAGCATAAAACGTCGCATCGAACCATCCGTCAAAAATACGGGTATACACCTATATCTCCAAGTGCAAACAGATGAATATTTCAAGAATACAAAGTCCAAAAAAATACAACGACTCAGGCGCCCAACTCCCAACGGACCCAAGCTCCGGGAAAGTCAGTCGAAATTTCAAAAATCTAAGGGCCAGTAAAAAGCTCTTATCCCCAGCAAAGCACATCCCCATCGGATTAACTCCGGGTATTAAAAAATTCGAGATTCAAAAATTCAAGATTCAAAATTTTCGATGCGAAGCTCCGTCCTGAACTGAAGGCGGAAAGGTATAAGTACAAATCGGAGTCATCGCCACCGCACTGAGGTAGACTCTGTCTTTTTTTCTAACGCCTGTTTTATGCAGGTACCGACGTACAAAGAATGGTCTCGATTGCAGAACATCTTGATCATTATCCGTCCCTTTCGAAATACTTTGACTTGCGCTTTCCTAACTGAACGATCAGTAAAAGTGGGGGCTTCTGTAGACACCTAATTTGTGTCTCCCCTTTGGGATGATGACGATACCATTATCCTTACTAGGTAATTGGAGTAACTCCAGGCGGAAATCCCAATTGCTAAGAACACCTCCAAAATCCAAGGTCCAAAATCCAATCCCCGAGGTCGTTTCCCTCCCGGAACTCGGTACAAAATACAACTTCCAAAATCCAATTTCAAAATCCAAGTACAATCTCAACTAGTAGACCATCCCATCGGTTTTACTAGGCCTTTTCCACTCAAAATCATATAAGTCAAATTCGCGCGCCGACCCACAAAACCGAGCATGCCGGGCCCCGTCCCGTAAAATCGGAATTCAAAAACCCGAGAAAGGCTTGTTTTTAGACGCTAAACGATGCCTTAACCTCCAAGCTAACACAAAACGCCAAACCTAGTAAAATTCGTACAACGGGTACAACACTACAAGACGAAACAAGGACGGAGCCCGCGTCCTTGCTTTGGCGGCATTCAAGGCACGTCAACAGCGCACTGCGCTGGCCTGGCGCCCTACGCTGGCGTGTGCTGGCGTTTTGCACCATTCCCTCCTATAAATACCCCTCATTTCCATCGAAAAAAGGGGGAGCACAACAATACAACGTCGTAATTTCGACATTACGCCTCAAAATACAACTCCAAAACTCCTCAAAAACACATACAAAATTCCTAAATTTAAAAAAGCAATTGGGAGCTCTTGCCTAAACCTAACTAGGTAAATCCGAATCCCATTCTAATCAACTATGTTGCTTTGATTTCTAAATGATTAGCAAGTTGGTGTTTTTAATCATTCAAAAACACCACTTGCAACAATCACACATGTTTTCCAAAAATACAAACTTTTTCAAAATACAAAATACAATTTTCAAAGATTCATGGATGTCCAAGTTGTTTACAATCATCTCTTGGACAAAAATCACCATCAAACATGGGGTAATCAAAGATAAACACCTTTTAGCATTTAAAGGTTTAGTCTTTTGAGATTCAAAACTCCATTTTCAATATACAAGTTCAAGTCTTCAATTTTCAAAGATCTTGCCATGTTTAGGGTTATTTATAGTTATTTCCCTAAACTAGGTTAATTTCAAGTTCAAATTTCAATTATTTCAAGTTCAAAACTTCAATATTTAAGCTTTCAAGTTCAAGTTTAACATGCAAAATCTAGGATATTTGGGTTGAGCAACCTCTCCCAAGTTGAGATTTTTTGCTTTGAATTCGTGTCGGACGCACTTATTTTTAAGGAGCCGCTTGGGGTTCGAATCTCATGTGCCCAAGTACAAATTTCAATTATGCACCTTTCAACATTGCAATTTCAATATCGCACTTTCAATATCGTACTTTCAATACCGCAATTTCAATACCGCAATTTCAATACCGCACTTTCAATTCCGCATCTTTACTTGCCTAGTCCATTTCTAGGCAATGTGGACCTACTCCCTAGTCCTTTTCTAAGGGTCTTGTATTTACTAATTCCGCACTTTATTTAGTATTGTGATGTTGCTTTATTTGCTTTATTTGCTTTATCGCTTTCATCACCAACATGCTAAATACACAAAATACAAAGGTTACATCACGCTTAACAAAGATATTTTTGGACAAACCGGCCTTAGGTTCCTTAAATCAATCTTTAAAGCAAAGTGACCACCATACAATTAGAGATTCAATTTGCCCTTAATTCAAACACACATAGTCTAATCTAGGGGTTATTTTCGAAAAATCGTTGTGCCAACGTACTTGAATATTTCTAAAGCTCGCCAAATAAGTATTTTCGTTCCCGAGCCCGGATCTCACCCATCCGTTTCAAGGATTAAAGGCCTTATCCAAAAATAGAGTCATTTGCGGTCTTTCCAAACAAGACCTTAAATAAAGTTTGGTGGCGACTCCTTTGAGGTACACAAATTCAAGCAGTTCTCAAAACGAGCCGGCCTCCCCCCCTTGTAGGAAACGGGAAAAATAACCCCCTACACAGGGCCTCGGAATGAGTTTTCCTACGTGTCCCGTTAAGGAATCAGGCCGAACATAGTTCTAACTTACAGAACTTTTTGAAAATTGAACTTGAATTTGAATTTAGACATTGAACTTCTTGAGTTGATCCATGTTCGTGAAAGAACGGAACTCATTTCCATCGACATCTGTTAATTCAACTGCCTCCCCGGAGAGGACTTTCTTGACAATGTATGGTCCGGCCCAGTTGGGTCTGAATTTTCCCCTTGGATCCATGGCGCTCTTGCGAAGGGCTTTCTATAAAAGCTCGCCTTCTATGATGTTTCGGGTTATGACCCTTTTTTTTGAAATGTTCGGCCACTCGGCGTTGATAGACTTGAACATGGTGAGCGGCTTGAATCCGGCAATCGTCAATCATGACTAGCTCATCGTATCTTGATTGTACCCATGCAACTTCTGGGATTTTGCTTTCGAGGACTATCCTTAAAGAAGGTAGTTCCAGATCAAAAGGTTGTAGCGCTTCCATTCCATAGTGTTAGGTTATGAATAATACAACAATATAATTCATGCGGAAAAACCATAAAGCCAGAATCCAAATTAATTACCACATAGTCAATTTGCATAATTTAGGTGACCTAAAATGTGATGCGTGCCTTCCCTAGCTACTGCGGAACCGAACAAGAACAAGTCTTTAGAGCCCCAAATGTTGCTCTTCCGTAGAAAGTCCAAAACACGTTTAGGGTTGTGGAAAAACTGATTAGTGTGTGGAATATAACCCTAACATTATATTTAGTGTAACCGGCCAAGACACAAGGCCTTGACCGGCCACACTCACACACCGCAAGCCTCACGTGCACCCAGCCCACCGCAGGTCGGAGCCCATATCGCAGCCGAGCAGCAGCGATGGGCCGTGGGCCTCGCTTACTTTCTCGCTGCTTGCTGCTATCCTTTTGCGCGCACATTTGTGCCACATGTCGGCTTCATTGTTGCATTGTGAGCTCGCTGGCTCGTTGGGCCTTCACGCATGCGCGCTTGGCTCGACGGGCCGACAACTCTATTGCGGCTCGTATTCCCGACGAACGCCTTACGGTTATTTTTTATCGTATCGTACACGACGAATCACCATTGTACAATACGATTATTCGTTTCGCCCAGCTTACGAATATTCACGATACAATATACGATTCCGATGAATGGTCGTATCGTATAATATGTTTTTCCGAACTAATTCCAGAAAAGCTATTAAATAAATTTCCAATTCATTTAATCTGGTGATCTGTTACATGCCATTGGTGTGACCTTATAGGTTCAGTCAAGAGTAAGCTGTTAGCCTAATATAGATTAGAACTCACTGATCGGAAGCATTGCTCCAGCTAGCTGTTCCGATCACTTGATTTCACTGAATTAATTGTTCGTAATTAATCTGAACCTTGGTATTAGAATTAATGCACCTTGGGTGAAGGACACATTTCCTTCAATATCCCACTTGTCATTTAGACAAGTGTGCATTCACATTCCTTTGTCGCTTAGTGTTACTTGCTGAACATAAGGTAAGATCCAAGCCATCCTTATTAGGTCCAGAAGTATTTCTCGGATTACTGAGCTCAACTGTTAAACTTTTACAGAAGGTTAAGCCTTTAACCGTTCTGATCACGACCATGCATTTTCACAGTATCTAACTATCCGAGAGGCCTTGTTACACAACAAAACCATATCCTATCAAAGATAGGAGGACAATCCATTCTTTCAATCTATGAATACTCACTTTGATTCATAGTACGCCCAATAACTGCTTTTATAGCCTCCTTTTACGATGCGACGTTTTGCTAGCATTAGAGCGAACTAATTCTCAAACGAGCAGACATAATCACTCATGTTCTGAGGAATGGTTCTAATCACCATTAATGAGAACTACTTATGACATGACTTTAATCTCTCAAAGTGTTCTCGTGGTCAATCCGATACAATATCCAATAAGTATCTATGCAAAAGATTCAAACATCCAGTCAATCTAGTTCAAGAAACCGAACTAGAAATCTACTTGCAATCTAATCTTCATTAGTCATTGGTTGTCCACCTTTCAATGACCTGGAATAGGGATCCTTTGTGACATTAATATTCAAGTTCACTTATGGGTGTTTCTTTGTCGAAGAATCCATCTTGACATCCCAATTGAATGTTTTGAATCACATGGACTTATCATTTAATACTAAACCATATTAAATGAATATGAAATAATAAATTTCATAAACATGAAATGGTTATATCAATTGTTTTAAACACAGATCTAACAGATGTTCTAAAACAAAACTTAGAAAATCAAAGCCATTCTCCAATATGCTTGATTCCCATGGTTGCTACATGTGCGTTGTGCTTCACTTGTGGCAACGGTTTAGTCAATGGATCCGCGACGTTGTCGTCAGTTCCAACCTTGAGAATCTTGATTTCTTTCCTTTCAACAATTTCTCGAAGTATATGAAATTGCCGTAGTACGTGCTTGGACTTCTGGTGGCTCCTAGGCTCCTTTTCTTGGGCAATGGCTCCGCTATTATCGCAATACAAAGCCATTGGTCCTTTAATGGAGGGGACAACCCCAAGTTCTTCGATGAGCTTCTGAATCCAAACAGCTTCCTTTGCTGCTTCTGAGGCAGCAATGTACTCGTCTTCAGTTGTAGAATCCGCAATAGTACTTTTCTTATCACTTTTCCAGCTTCCTGCTCCGCCATTAAGGCAGAACACAAACCTAGACTGTGATCTGAAATCATCTTTGTCGGTTTGAAAGCTTGCGTCCATATAGCCCTTAACAATCAACTCATCTGTACCACCATAGACCAGAAACTGATCCTTAGTCCTTTTCTGGTAATTTAGGATATTCTTGGCAGCAGTCCAATGCGCCTCACCTGGTTCTAACTGGTACCTGCTTATTGCACTGAGTGCGAACGAAACATCCGGCCTTGTACATATCATAGCATACATGATGGACCCAATAGCCGAAGCGTATGGAATTCCACTCATCTTTCTATGCTCATCAGATGTCTTGGGACACCGAGTCTTGCTTAGATATGTGCCATGTGTCATGGGTAGATGGCCTCTCTTGGCTTCCATCATATTGAACCTAGCTAGCAATTTGTCAATGTAAGTGCTCTGAATTAGCCAAATCATCCTTTTAGATCTATCTCTATAGATCTTGATGCCCAATATATACTGTGGCACTCCTAAGTCCTTCATTGAGAAACACTTTCCAAGCCAAGTCTTTACAGACTCCGACATAGGAATGTTGTTTCCAATAAGCAGTATGTCATCAACATACAAGACTTGGAATGCAATTTTACACCCACTGACCTTCTTGTATACACAAGATTCGTCCTGATTCTTGATGAAGCCAAACTTATTGACTGCTTCATCAAATCGTTTATTCCAACTCCTTGATGTCCGCTTTAATCCATAAATGGATTTCTTAAGATTCCATACCTTTCTTTGGTTGTTTTGATCGACAAAACCCTCCGGCTACGTCATAATCACAGTGTCTTCAAGAACACCATTCAAGAAGGCAGTTTTGACATCCATTTGCCATATTTCATAGTCAAGAAACGCGACAATCGCAAGGATTTTTCTAATAGACTTAAGCATAGCGACTGGAGAAAAGGTTTCATCGTAGTCAAAGCCGTGAACTTGCCTGTAACCTTTTGCTACCAATTTAGCCTTGTATATGTATACAATTCCATCTTTATCTTTCTTCAATTTGAAGACCCATTTGCATCCAATATGTGTAAACCCATCTCGCAAATCTACCAAATCCCATACTTGATTTTCAGACATGGAGTCTATCTCGGATTTCATAGCCTCTAACCATTTAGTGGAGCTTAGGCTCGTCATAGATTGCTTGTAAGTCATAGGTTCATCACTATCTAATATGAGAACATTTAAGTTTTCAGGTAAGAGGACGCATGTCCATCTGTCCGGCCGAAACTTAGATATATTTGACTTACGAGGGGCAACAACGTTTTGAGGAACTACTCCCACTGGCTCTTCTAAAGGCCTTGGATGTTCTTCACCTTGAACTATTTCTAAAGAGTTCTTGGTTCGTTGTTCGTCTCGAATCTCTTCGATGTCTATTATTCTCCCACTTGTCAAATTGGAAATATGATTTCTTTCCAAAAAGACATCGTCACGAGCAACGAATACTTTGTTCTCTGACGTGTTGTAGAAGTAATACCCCTTTGTTTCTTTTGGATACCCAACGAAGAAACATTTGTCAGATTTTGGTTCGAGCTTGTCCGAAATTAATCGCTTGACATATGCTTCGCAACCCCAAATCTTTAGAAAAGACAACTTTGGAAGTTTCCCAGTCCATAATTCGTATGGAGTCTTTTCAACAGCTTTTGACGGAGCACGATTCAGTGTGAGTGCTGTTGTTTGCAACGCATGTCCCCAAAATTGTTAAGGAAGTTCAGCTTGACCCATCATTTACCTGACCATATCGAGTAAGGTCCTGTTTCTCCGTTCTGACACTCCATTCCATTGAGGTGTCCCCGGAGCAGTCAATTCAGAAAGAATACCGCATTCTTTTAGATGATCATCAAACTCGTGGCTAAGATATTCACCTCCTCGATCTGATCTTAGAGCTTTGATTTTCTTGCCATGTTGATTCTCTACTTCATTTTGAAATTCTCGGAATTTCTCAAACGATTCAGAATTGTGTTTCATTATGTAAATATAGCCATATCTACTGAAAGCGTCCGTAAACGTTATGAAATAGCTGAAATCACCTCCAGCTTTCGTACTCTTAGGCCCACACACGTCCGTATGTATTATCCCTAGTAGTTTGCTTGCTCTTTCTCCCACTTTTGAGAAAGTTCGCTTTGTCATTTTGCCAAGTAAACAAGATTTGCATTGATCAATCATCTCTAAGTCGAATGATTCTAGAATTACCTTCCTTTGAAGTAATTCCATGCGCTTTGTGTTTATATGGCCTAATCGACAATACCACAAATATGTGAGATTAGAATCACCAGTTTTAGCCTTTTTAGTATTTATGTTATAAATGTGTTTGCTCGTATCTAGCACATATAGACCATTTTCTTGTTGTGATGAACCATAAAACATTCCATTCAAAGCAAAAGAACAACTATTGTCTTTAAATTGAAAACTAAAACCTTTAGAATCCAAACATGAAACGGAAATGATGTTTCTGGTGATACTAGGAACATAGTAACAATTTTCTAGTTCCAAAACAAAACCACTAGGCAAAGAAATAAAATAAGATCGTACGGCTAATGCAGCAATCTGTGCTCCATTTCCCACGCGTAGGTCCATCTCTCCTTTATCAAACTTTCTACTTCTCCTTAGTCCATACGAATTGGAACAAAGTGTTAGCCACAACCAGTATCTAATACCCAAGAAGTAGAATTAGCAAGATTACAATGTATAACATACATACTTGAAGGAGAAGCAACGTTTCCGTCCTTCTTCTCTTCCTTTAGTTTAGGGAAATCTCGTTTGTAATGACCAATTTCATTACAATTGAAGCATTGCGATGTTGAAGGAGAAGCATTCTTCCTCATCTTTCTCTTGGAAGGCGCCAGTTGCCCTCCGGGAGTGGATGAAGATGCAGCCTTGCTTTTCTTCCCCATGCACACTTTCTTGAATTTGGTGCACTTCACATTCAAAGGGTCTTGCTTGAACTTAAGGATTCTCTCGAATTTCTCGAGTAATTCCACAAGTTCACAGAATGTGCTCTCTTTCGGATTAAAGAGATAGTGGATCTTAAACCCCTCATAATCCCTATGAAGATAATTCAGCACTAGTGCAATAGCTATTGGCTCTTTGATGGAACTACGAAGTCTCTCAATTGTGAAAAATAATCTAGTCATCATATTCACATGAGACTGAATTGGTGTGTTTCTGTCCATCTTAGTTGAGTAAATGCGCTTTTGTGCCTCTAGAAGCTCGTTCTCTAGACACGACCTGTGTGGGGTAATGAGTTTGAGATTGCTCATTGAATTAGCCAATTCATCAACCCTGTTGCCACCAGTTTGGCCCTTGGGTTCATACCTCACACAACATCTATCCCTAAGTTGACTTAGGAGAGCATGAGGCTCAAATGTAATGAACCTCCCTCTCCAATTTTCGGGAATAGACTTTAGGATGAACTCCGAGACAAGGTACTTGTGAAGTGCCCAATTTCTGTACCTTTCTGGAGTCATACCCCGCTCATAATAGCTAGCAAAAGTTTGTTCAATGACATAGCGTATGTCGTTAACTTTTAAACCTTCGATAAGTTTCCTTTCCAATTCAAGAAAGTTAGTCAAGTTTAACTCGACATCCAGAATTTTCGATGATTTGATTGTTGTTTTGATTGCGGCCATTTAATTACTACATTTGAAGAGAAGTTGCAATAAGTAACCATTCATAACTTAATAATTTAAAAATAATGCTAGCATGCAATCATTAAAGATATTAAACATTTCATTCATGCAAAAGCAAAAACATGGTCCAAAAACTGAATGAAACGATTCCAAGAGCCTAAAAGTCCTAAATCCTTAAGCAGCTTTTGCATGTCTTAAGTCTTTTAGGATTGTAGGTAAGTAAAACCTATTGCTAGTAATCTCCAAATTACTATTGGTTAATAAATTAATGCCATAATTTATCCCATTGACACAACATATGCCATTGTTGTTTGAGTTAAAATTACAATCAACGTGCTCCTTTTGGACGCCTTACCATCTAAGTCAACTAAAATAGCACCTTGCTTTGGCGAAAACCTACTACCTTAGATCCTTAGATTTTTGTAAGTGCTTGATTTAGAAGGAAAATTTTGAACTCAATATTACTTTGGACCTAGTTGTTTATACGTTGGTTAGATTATTTAGTGAACTAAATCTAATCGAGCATACAAACAACATTCATGCATAATATATTCATACAAGTATAATATATAGTGCATAAATTAAATTGGTGAACTAGTATGGCCCAAAACTCTTGTCTTCAAGCATCTAATCTTCTTCACCGTCTTGTTAGCTTGGCATCGTCTTGAATCTGCATTCAATGCTAACTTAAAGTTCCAAACTTAGAAATACTTGAAATAATAAAATTACATCAAAATTTCAATGGTACGCAGACCATATTTAAACTTTACATTTAAAGATAGAACGGTTGGCAGACCATATTTAACTATCCTAGATTGGCCATACTAGTCACTTGGAGTACCTGCATTACATAAAATATACATTCTATGCATTCACCCATTCGTATCCTTAAATGAATGGCCCAATTAAATATGCAATTATTTACGTGAATTATTTAAAATTCACGTTCACATAAACGCGTCCTAAAAGATTAATCAATTCCGTATTATTAATCCTTAGAATTTATTCTAATCAAAATTAATTTAATTAAAATAAAGCGACCTACGAAAAAATTTAAAATAATTATTTCATTTTAATTTCATTAAGCGGCTCCCACTCAAACCAATAATCATTCTGGATAATTAAATATTTAAATATTAAATTAAACTCGCGGCCCGGCCCAAGTTAAATAAAATAAATAATTAATTATCCCGTTAGCCAATTTAATGCAAATATGAAATTTTAAAGCCCAACGAAACGAAAAATGCAAAAATTGTGCAATGCGGGCTAGGGTTGCGCCCAGCCCAACACTGCCATGTGCTGTGTGGTCTTCGAGGCCCAAGAGATCGTCGCCCATGCCCCGCAAGCCCTCGCATACACTGTCGCAGCCTTGCCCTTGCTTGCTCACAGCTCGCAAGCTATGGCTTGCCTGCCTTGCTCGCTCACTCGCCCAGCGCGCGCGGCACGCAACTCTTGGGTACGGGGAGGCAGCTCGCATGGCTACGACGAACCATACGCACCGCACACCACCTTTTGTTTGTGCCTTTGGTTCGTGCAAACGAACCAACTAATTAAAAAAGTTTAGTTATTTTTCAGAAAATTAATAAGTTTTATTTTCGAAAAATAATGACTTTACGATTTAATTAATTTTTACAACAATCCGATTTTGCAAAATTTATTGAATCTAGGCTAACTTTATTAAAGTTTTAACGAACGAACAATGTAAAAAAAAAAATTGAACGTTTAGATAATCGAATCTAAAACTTTAAATCGTTCTAAACATTTAACTTTCAAATTTTTACCAATTTGGTTTAAGTGTTGATTAAAATTAACGAATCTAATCAAAATTTTAATCCAATAATTTTTAAAATCTGCCACTTTACATGAAATTATATTCCCTTTCCCAATTAACCAAATTTCCAGATCTAAACTATTTACAAAATCAATTAGCGATCTAAAATTTACGAATTTGGGGAAAGCGAAATTAGGGTTTATACTTAACATTTATGGCCAAAAATTTTACCATAATTTTAAAATATACACACCACCATTAGATCAAAATTTCAATCAATTTAGAGTAGTTTAGGTCAACCAATTAATTGAAAATTTTCACGAATTTGTTAAATTTAATTTGTTAATTAACAAAAACGCCCAAAAACTTATACTTCGAGGCCTGTTTTTGCAATTCTGTTCAATGAGTTGATATTACAAAATCGGTTTCAATCCGATTAGGGTCAGAAATGTCGAAATTTTGAAACTTTTTGAATTCAGAACTTATTACACGGTTCATCCAATAATCCATAATAATTCGAGAAATTCAACAAAAAATCCAAAAAAATTCGACAGCATACAAAAACAAAAATCATGCTAAAAAATGCTTTGAATACATAAGTCTCATGATACCACTATAGGGGAATACAGTTAAACATATAACATGTGCGGAACATCCCTAAAGCCAGGAAACATGTATAAAGCACAAATTAAGCATACTTACATTTGAAGCATATATGTTTTCCCGAGTTTAGTATCAACGAACACGAACAAAGAACTCAAATTGTCGTTCCACTATTTGGTTCACCGACACGTTCAAATCCGTCTTGATAATCGTAGCTTAGACAATATTCAAGAGTGTTTACTTTTTCGGGAAGAACAGTTTTGAGTAGAGAGCAAAACTGAAACAACGTAATTTCAGAATTAGGTTTAGGGTTATGGAAAAACTGATTAGTGTGTGGAATATAACCCTGGTCTTATGTTTAGTGTAACCGGCCAAGACATAAAGCCATGACCGGCCACACTCACACACCGCAAGCCTCACGTGCACGCCGAAGCCCATAGCGAAGCCGAGCAACAGCGATGGGACGTGGGCGTCGCTTGCTTGCTCGCTGCTTACTGCTGTCCTTGTGCTCGCACATTTGTGCTGCGGGCCGGCTTGCTTGCTGCATTGCGAGCTCGCTGGCTCGTTGGGCGCTTGGCTCGACGGGCCGACAGCTCCGTTGCGGCTCGTATTCGCGACCAACGCCTTACGGCTATTATTTATCGTATCCTACACGACGAATCACCATCGTATGATACGATTATTCATTTCACCCAGCTTACGAATATTCGCAATACGATATACGATTCCGATCCAAGGTCGTATCGTATATTATGTTTTTCCGAACTAATTCCCGAAAAACTATTAAATGAATTTCCGATTCATTTAAACTGGTGATCTGTTACATGGCAATGGTGTGACCTTATAGGTTCAGTCAAGAGTAAGCTGTGAGCCTAATATAGATTAGAACTCACTGGTTGGAAGCATTGCTCCAGCTAGCTGTTCCGATCACATGATCTCACTGAATTAATTGTTCGTAGTTAATCTGAACCTTGGTATTAGACTTCATGCACCTTGAGTGAAGGACACATTTCCTTCAGCCCTAGCCCTATATTTATAGTGTAGGAAATAAGGAATTTGAGTTTTACTGGGAATAGAATTACCAAACCTAATAGGATTGAAACTCTTATTCAATTAGAATTGCAACTATAATTAAACTCTTAATTATATGAATTCTTTTAAAACTAGGAATACTTAATCCAAGGTTACTTGGGAATTAAGCAATCGAATATTTCTTGGAGCCCAAGACGAACAACCCCACGCAGCCACAAGGGCCCACGTGGGTTGCCCGAGTTGCCTTGGCCCACGGCGCTGCGGCCCACGCCTCGCAGGCCTCGCAGCTGCTGCACGCAAGCTTGGCGCGGCCCATGGGGTTGTTGCCTTGCTTGTAGCTTGGCAAGGCCTCATGGCTGCGGCCTTGCATGCAGGGCGCGACCTTCTGGGTGCTGATAGGGTTATTTTCCGTCGTTGAAAAGAAAATGCCTCACCAAACAAAATTTATAAAACCACTAAACTAACCGGCTATATTGCTATAGCGGCAAGTATAGGGATCGTCCCATAGAAACGGTGGTCATCGAGTTTAGATATTAAGCTAGTTTGAACAAGAGTTTGTTTGAATTATAACTAGGAAACTAAGCTAACAATTAAACGAAATTGAATCAATAAAGGGGAATGCTAGGGAGTCAGGGATAGCCTAGGGAAATCGGAGGAAACGAACTAAGCACTTAAGTAATCATGATCATGCAACGACTTGGTGTATAGGCAAATAGCATCGAATGACGAACCCGCCACCTCTCGGACAGGGAACGCGAAGCGTCTAATCTACGGAAGAGCTTTCGCCTAATCCTAGACTAAACAAACCTGCATATAATAGGCACCACTATTCATATACACAAGTTAGGCTCACAATGTCTTGCCAAACCTAACCTATGCAATCCAATCAAATATAATCAAATAGCATTTGCAACTACCGCTCAATTAGGCATGGATATCCTATCACCAAATCATGTTTAATTACAACAATCAATCATCAATTTCCCCTAATTTAACCCCTAGATTCTCCCCTTTCCCTAACCTAAGACTACTCACTACACATGCTAGAAACTAGAAAGTCCATGGATTTTAAGCAAGAAAACATGAGATTGAAGGATTAGAAAGAAGGAATCAAAGAGTAGAGCATTCAATTGCAAAATCAATTCAAGTATTAAGAAACAATTCAACTAAAACCAAAGCAAAGAGGAATTCAAGAATTAAGAGCAATTAAAGAACAAAAGCAAAATAGAAAGAACAAGGAACTAAGGAATTGAATTGAATTGCAAGAAATTAAAAAAAGAGTTGAAGAAATTACAACTTGAAGCTTCAAAGTAGAAGAGTTTCTCTCTCTAGAAATGCTGAAAATCTATTTTTGGAATGCTAAAAATGTTAATCTAAAACTGAATATTAAAATTAAAAATGAAAAATCTATTTATAAGTTTCCCCAAATAGAAGCTAAAATTCGAAAATATGCAGCCCGCGCAGCCGTTCGGTCGCACATACCCTCTGTGCAACTGAACACAGAAAACCAATTCGAGCAACCATTAAGTCTTGTGCGAGCAAACCAAGCGAAGACCAATTCCTTCGTCATGTGCGACGGAACAAAAAATCATGTTCGGTCGAATGGTCTTTTCTTGGCCCATGTTTTCTGTGAACTTCGATTTGGTCGAACAGCATAACATGTGTGGGCGCACAAACTCTTGTGCGGTCGAACAGAAACTTGTGCGGTCGTTTACCAAATTTGAGGTATTCTGTCTCCAAAATCTAAGTTGTGCGACCGTTTAACAGAACCCCATCGCACAAAGGGGCTTTTGTGCGATCGAACCAAAAGGGTTGTTCGGTCGCACAAAGCTCCATCTTCCTTAGTGTCATCAGCTCTTCTCTATCGGGCGCACGAACATCTGTTCGGTCGCACAAGCCCTGTTTTGGCTCAATTCTACTTATTTTCCATCACTTTTCACCATAATCACCTATAAAGCACAAGATCGAAAATAACTTATAAAAATCATACGAAAAGCTATAAAAACTATGAAAAAGCATAATAAACTAACATGAAATCCTAAGCTAAGAGCTACATAAATGTCGCTCATCAGCTGTTGCCTTTGCTTGTCGAGCGATGGGCCGGGTCGCCTGCCGGCTTGTCGCTCGTCGAGCTTCCGATTCGTTTTCCGAGTCCGGATTCATTTCCGTTTCGAACAAATATTTACGTTTCCCTTAATATTTCCGATTCCGGAATTAATTTCCTTTTCCGACAATATTTCCGACTCCGGTAATATTTCCATTTCCGACAATATTTCTATTTCCGATACGAGCCATGTTTTCGTTTCCGGAAACATCTAAGACTTGGATAATATTTATATTTCCGTCATGAACCATATTTCTGTTTTCGGCAACATCATCATTTACGGAATATCTTTATTTTTCCTTTTGACGATTTCAGCTCCCACTGGAACCGAGATCCGTTGTTTCCGAATGTTAATAAATGGGGTACTTAATGAATAATATATTCACTTAAATACTTGACGCGTTCACGTACTTTTTGTGTGACCCTACGGGTTCAGTCAAGAGTAAGTTGTGGATTAATATTATTAATTCCACTTGAACTGAAGCGGCCTCTAGCTAGGCATTTAGTTCACTTGATCTCACTAAATTATTAACTTGTTAATTAATACTGAACCGCATTTATTAGACTTAGCATTGAATGCATACTTGGACCAAGGGAATTATTTCCTTCAGTCTCCCACTTTTCCTTAGGGACAAGTGTGCATTTCCTAATTCCTTTGTCGCTCGATGCCTGCTCATGAACATAAGGTAAGAGTGGTCATCCTTATTATGTCCCAAGGTATTTCTCGGTTTCAAAGTTCAATTGATCAAATAAATAGATAATCATAACCTATGATTCATCTGAGCACGTCCATGCATTTTTCAGTTTGTAGCTCTCCGAGTGGCCTTGTAAAAATTTTAGCATCTCATCCCGATTTATGGGAGGACATTCCCAATCTTGTGATCTTGAGGTTAGACTTCGTTTGATAGGTGATTACCTGAGCGTTGCCGTTATAGTCTCCTTTTACGGTGCGACGCTTGACAACGTCAAAGCAACTAGTTCTCAAACAAGTAATCTCAAATCACTCAAGTATTGAGGATTAGTGTCTAATAATGTAATGAAATTTACTTATGACAAATGTTCATCTCTTACAGTAAAGTTTCGTAGGTCTGTCTGATACTAATCTTCTCAAAAAAGTATCTATGCAAATGATTGCGACATTGCCATGTCCACATAGTTCAAGAAACAGAACTACTAGTCATCTTGCATTCTAGTCGTCTAGCGTTTTCTATGTGTCCACCTTTATATAAAAATTCCGACCAGGGACCATTTTAAACTTTAGACATTCAAGTTCACTTGATAGACATTTCTTAGTGACAGGGACTGGTCCTGACAGTTTATCTTGAATATATCGTCAAATTGAAAGGACTCATCATTTAATAAAGCACAAAATTAAATGGAAAAAGGAATTCTATTCATTTATATGAATGGTTAACCAAAACGTTTTACAAAGTATTAAACTTTAAAACTTTAAAACATTTATTCAGGACATCAAAGCCATTCTCCAACATGCTTGATTCCCATAGCTGCAGTGTGTGAGTTGTGCTTCGCTTGCGGCAGAGGTTTAGTTAATGGATCTTAGATGTTGTCGTCTGTTCCAATCTTGCTTATCTCAACTTCTTTTCTTTCAACAAACTCTCGTAGAAGGTGGAATTTACGAAGTACATGCTTGACTCTTTGGTGGTGTCTAGGCTCTTTTGCCTGTGCAATAGCTCCGTTATTGTCACAATATATAGCTATTGGTCCTTTAATGGAGGGGACTACACCAAGTTCACCTATGAACTTCCTTAGCCAAATAGCTTCCTTTGCTGCTTCATGTGCAACAATATACTCCGCTTCAGTTGTAGAATCCGGAATGGTGCTCTGTTTAGCACTTTTCCAGCTTACTACACCTCCGTTGAGGCAGAAGACAAACCCAGACTGTGATCTGAAATTATCTTTGCCGGTTTGGAAACTTGCGTCCGTATAGCCTTTAACAATTTATTCATCATCTCGACCATAGACCAGGAAATTATCTTTGTGCCTTTTCAGGTACTTCAGAATATTCTTGGCAGCAGTCCAATGTGCCTCTCCTGGGTCTGACTGGTATCTGCTCGTAGCACTGAGTGCGTACGCAACATCCGGGCTTGTACATATCATAGAATAATTGAACCAATCAAAGATACATATGGAATCCCACACATTCGTCTACGCTCATCCAGTGTTTTTGGGCACTGAGTCTTGCTTAGAGTCATTCCATGAGACATGGGTAGGTAGCCTCGCTTGGAGTCTGCCGTATTGAACCTTTCAAGCACCTTATTGATATAAGTGCTTTGACTGAGTCCAATAATCTCTGTAAATCTTGATGCCCAGTATGTACTGTGCTTCTCCTAGATTCTTCATCGAAAAACATTTCCCAAGCCATACTTGACACAGTTCAACATAGGAATGCCATTTCCGATAAGTAATATGTCGTCGACATTTAATACTAGAAAAGAAGTTTTTCTCCCACTGACCTTCTTGTATACACAAGATTCGTCTACGTTCTTGACGAAGCTAAAGTCACTGACTACTTCATCAAAATGTATATTCCAGCTCCTTGATGCTTGCATAAATCCATAAATGGATCTCTTAAGCTTGCATACCTTTTTAGCATTCTTTGGATCCTCAAAACCCTCAAGTTATGTCATAAACACAGTTACTTTTAAAACACCGTTTAAGAAAGCGGTTTTGACATCCATCTGCCATATTCCGTAATCGTAATATGAAGCGATTGCTAACATTATCCGAATAGACTTTAGCATTGCAACTGGTGAAAGGTTTCATCATAATCCACACCGTGGACTTGCATGTATCCTTTTGCAACCAATCTAACTTTGAAAATTTCTAGTTTCCCATCCTTGTCCTTTTTCAGTTTGAAAACCCATTTGCTTCCTATGGCTTGGTAGCCATCTGAAAAATCGACCAAATCCCAAACTTGGTTTTCAGACATGGAGTCTAATTTAGATTGTATAGCTTCTTGCCACTACTTGGAGCTAGGGCTCGTCATAGCTTGTTTGTAAGTCGCAGGTTCATCGCTTTCCAGCAATAGAATTTCATGGCTCTCGTTCATCAAAATACCTATGTATCTTTCCGGTTGAGACCTATATCTTTGCGATCTACGCGGGGTTACATTTCTAGTTGGTTCTTGATTCTCACCAGATACTTCTAAAGATCTCTGAGTTTCATCATGAATGTCATCTTGAGAATTCTTTAGAGTTTGTTGTTAGACTCGAATTTCTCCGAGGTCTACTTTTCTCCCACTTGTCATTTTGGAAATATGATCTCTTTCCGAAAAGATACCATCTCGAGCAACAAGCACGTTGTTCTCAGATGTATTGTAGAAGTAATACCCCTTTGTTTCCTTTGGGTAGCCCACAAGGATACATTTGTCAGATTTCGGTTGAAGTTTGTCTGAAATTAATCGTTTGACGTATACTTTACAACCCCAAATCTTAAGAAAAGACACATTTGGAGGCTTCCCAAACCATAACTGAGATGGAGTCTTTTCGACATCTTTAGTCGGAGCTCTATTTAGTGTGAGTGCAGTTGTGTTTAGTGCATGTCCCCTAAATTTTATTGGAAGTTCGGCCTGACCCATCATTGATCGAACCATGTATGGCAAGGTCATGTTCCTCCGTTCTGACACACCATTCCATTGAGGTGTTCCTGGAGGAGTCAATTCGGACAAGATTACACATTCTTTCAAATGGTCATCAAATTCATAGGTAACATATTCACCGCCTCTATCAGACCGCATTGCTTTAATCTTCTTGCCTAATTGATTCTCTACTTCACTCTGAAATTCCTTGAATTTTTCAAAGGAATCAGACTTATGCTTCATTAGGTAGACATAACCGTATTTATTGAAGTCATCATTGAAAGTCATAAAGTAGCTTAAACCACCTCTAGCATTCGAACTCATTGGTCCACATACATCTGTATGGATTAAACCCAATAGATCAGTTGCTTTTTCTCTAACTTTAGAGAAAGGTTGCTTTGTCATTTTTCCAAGTAAGCATGATTCACATTTACCATAATCCTCTACGTCAAATGGTTCTAGAATTCCTTCCTTTTAAAGTTTTTCTATGCGCTTCATGTTAATATGGCCTAATCGACAATGCCATAGATACGTGAGATCTGGATTATTCTTTTTGGCCTTTTTGGTATTTATGTTATAAACTTGTTTGTCGTGATCTAGCACATAAAGTCCATTGACTAATCTAGCATTTCCATAAAACATCTCTTTAAAATAAAATGAGCAACTATTGTCTTTTATTAAAAAGCTAAATACCTTAGCGTCTAAGTAAGAAACATAAATGATGTTTTTAGTAAGACTTGGAACATGGAAACACTCTTCTAGTTCCAAAACTAGCCTAGAGGGCAACGACAAATAATAAGTTCCTACAGCTAATGCAACAATCCTTGCTCCATTTCCCACTCGTAGGTCGACTTCACCCTTGCTTAACTTTCTAATTCTTCTTAGTCCTTGTGAATTGGAACATAAGTGTGAGCCAGAACCTGTATCTAATACCCAAGAAGTTGAATTTGTATGTATACATTCTATACCAAAAATACCTGAAGATGGAACGACAGTTCTGTTCTTCTGATCTTCCTTTAGCTTCAAGCAATCTCTCTTCGAATGACCCATGTTCTTGCAGTAGAAGCATTCCGACTCAGAAGTGGGTTGGCTCACCTTCTTCTTTTCAGTCTTGGTGCCGCTAGTTTGCTTAGTTGGGCTGGCTTTCTTCCCACCTTTCTTATCATTCCTCTTCTTGCCAGATTTCTTGAACTTGCCCCCACGCACCATAACCACATCTTGCTTATCACTTTTCAGCGTCTTTTCAGCGGTCTTCAACATACCGTGAAGCTCAGTGAGCGTTTTGTCCAAACTTTTCATGTTGTAGTTCAGCTTGAAGTGATCATACCCACCATGAAGAGAATGGAGGATGGTGTCTACAACCATTTCTTGAGAGAACTGCTGATCCAGCCGACTCATATTCTCAATTAATCCAATCATCTTGAGAGCATGTGGACTTACGGGTTCGCCCTTCTTGAGCTTGGTGTCAAGAATTTTCCTATGAGTCTCAAATCTTTCGACTCGAGCCAGATCTTGGAACATGTTCTTTAACTCACTGATGATTGTGAAACCATCTGAGTTGATGAACGCTTTATGTAGATCTGCACTCATGGTTGCAAGCATTAGACTTTTTACATCCTTGTTCGCATCAATCCAACGATTGAGGGCTGCCTGAGTGACCCCTTCGCCCGCAGCTTTGGGCATTGCCCCTTCCAGGACATACTCCTTTTTTTCCTGCATAAGAACTATTGGCAAGTTCCTTTGCCAGTGAAGGAAGTTTTTCCCGCTTAACTTCTCCTTTTCGAGAATTGATCGGATGTTGAATGAATTGTTTTTTTCCATAGTTAAAACTACAATTGAAAATAATAAACAAATAAATAACCATTCATATTTTCTCTTAATAAACTTAAATTCTAGCATTCATGCATAATTCAATATTTATCAAGCATTTTATTCGAGTTTTGTGTTCCGACAGGTGTAAATAAAATGAATCCAAGAATCTGAAATCATTGAAGAATTAAGCACATTATGTATTTAAACTCAATTCTAAAATATTTTAGGTAAGTAAATCCTTTGCTAATAGTCTAGAAACTACTCTTGGTTGATAGGTACGTCTAAGAACTTATTAGGTAAACCTATCCCGTTTGCCATGACATAAAAGGACTCCTTCCCTATATCGTTGAGTTTCACCAAAACTAACATGTACTCACAATTATTTGTGTACCTTATCCCTTTAGAATCAACAAGTAACACCTCGCTATGGCGGAAAACTATTAATTAGATTGATGTAAAGGTTATCCAAGTAAGTGTTATTTTGGCATGGCACCTTTTAACTCAATTTATTTTTTTAATGTTTGGAACTTAGGGCTCTTACTATGTTGGTTAGATTTTAAGTGAACTAAAATCCTTAATCATGCAACATAATCAATCCATAATCTCATGCATAATTAAGAAATATTTAAAGCAATAAATAACTTAAATCATGCATAAGATTTAAATGTGATCTAGTATGGCCCGACTTCATCTTGAATCTTCAACTTCAAACTCTGTCTTGAAAATGGATTGGAAACTCCGTCTTGAATTTCACCATGGGAGGCGCCATTTTCATCAAATAGGATATGCTATAATTGAATCTAATTACAACTATTTGATGGTACGCAGACCATATTTAAATAAAACTTTGGTGCATTAGACCAATTTTACATTCAAATTAATGGTACGCATACCATATTTTCTATCCTACTTGGGCCATACTAGTCACTTTTCATAACCTGCAAAATAGTGCATTGACAATATACCATTCATCCATTCATTTATCAATGAATGGCCCACATAGCAAGTTAGTAGAAAAATTCATCCATCACATAAACATTTGCAGCAACTAATCAAAGGTTCCAACAATCTACAAATTATTCAACCTTATTAGTTCTAATCGAGTTGTTTTAACCTTAAAGGAACGTAGACCTAATCAAGAGTTTAATGACTAATAGCTCCCACTAAAACCAAGAATTTACATGCTTTACAAATTTTAAACATAAAGTTGTATTTCCTAGTCCAACCGGAAACATACAAATTTAATTAAAATTTAAAGCTCATATAAAATAATTTTTAAATCCCTTAATATTATTTTCTGTTGATTAAATTTAATTAATTAAATTTTATCGAGGTTTTTAATTTTATTGTAAAAATTAGTATAAAATAATTTATAATTATTAAATTAATTAAAATTAAATTTCGAGAAAAAATTAAATTACGAAATTAAATTTAATTAATATCGTTTTCAACCGAAACATAAAAAACGACCCAAAGTGCCAAGGTAAGGCCGTAGGCCGAAGCCCACGCCTCGCCAAGCAAGCCACGCCGCAGCGCCCATGGCCTGCTTTGTTGCTGGCCGAGTGACGCACCACATCAAGCAACGCACCAGCACTTGTTGTGCTTGTTGTTGCGCGCTGGGCAGGGGGCTTAGCGCAGCGTCACGCGAGCTCCCTTCCTCGTTGTGCTGCTTCATTGCCTCTTGCCTTGCGCTACGATGCATCGTCGCCTTTCTCGATCACCCGCACAGCACACACCGCACAGGCTCGTGCCCGCGCGCGCATGCTTGTGCTTGCTCGCTGCATCGTACCACGTGGGTGACGAGCTCCCTTGCTCGTCGTCGCATGCCCGCGCTATGCAACCGAACAAGAACAAGTCTTTAGAGCCCCAAATGTTGCTCCTCCGTAGAAAGTCCACAGCACGTTCGGATCCGCCTTAGGTTTAACCAACTAGGATTTTACATAAGGATTTATGTATTCGGGCGGGCTTGTACGTATTATGTTCTCCCTTGAACACAATGGGAATAAAGAATATGATTTCAATTCAATTGATGTGTATAATTATGAGGCCTGAGCTCTATATTTATAGTGTAGGAAATAAAGAATTTGAGTTTTACTAGGAATAAAATTACCAAACCTAATAGGATTGAAACTCTTATTCAATTATAATTGCAACTATAATTAAACTCTAAATTATTTGAATTCAAGTAAAACTAGGAATACTTAATCCAAGGTTCCTTGGGAATTAAGCAATCGGATATTTCTTGGAGCCCAAGACGAACAACCCCACACAGCCACTATGGCCCACGTGGGTTGCCCGAGTTACCTCGGCCCATGGCGCTGGGGCCCACTCCTCGCATGCCTCGCAGCTGCTGCACGTGAGCTAGGCGCAGCCCATGTGCTGCTGCCTTGTCGCAGACTTGGCGCGGCCCATGGGGTTGCTGCCTTGCTTGTAGCTTGGCGCGGCCTCATGGCTGCGGCCTTGGTCGCAGGGCGCGGCCTAATGGATGTTGCCTTTGCTTGTCGAGTGATGGGCCGGCTCGCTTGCCGGCTTGTCGCTCGTCGAGCTTCCGATTCGTTTTCCGATTCCGGAATTAATTTCCATTTCGAACAAATATTTACGTTTCCGTTAATATTTCCGATTCCGAAAATATTTCCGATTCCGGTAATATTTTCGTTTCCGGCAATATTTTCGATTCCGGCAATATTTCTATTTCCGATAATATTTTCCGATACGATCCATGTTTCCGTTTCCGGCAACATCCACGACTTAGATAATATTTATATTTCCGTCATGAACCATATTTCTGTTTCCGTCTATATCATCAATTCCAGACTATTCTTTATTTTGCCTTTTGACGATTTCAGCTCCCACTGGAACCGAGATCCGTCGTTTCTAAATGTTCATAAATGGAGTACTTAATGAATAATATATTCACTTAAATACTTGATCCTTTCAGTTACTATTTATGTGACCCTACGGGTTCAGTCAAGAGTAAGTCGTGGATTAATATTATTAATTTCACTTGAACTGAAGCGGCCTCTAGCTAGGCATTCAGTTCACTTGATCTCACTTAATTATTAACTTGTTAAGTAATACTGAACCGCATTTATTAGACTTAGCATTGAATGCATACTTGGACCAAGGGCATTATTTCCTTCACATAGACAAATGTAAATGGAGTTGCGCCAGTTGAAGTGCGAATTGAAGTTCGATACCGCAACAATTCAAAGTGTAGTTTCTAGGACAATCTTTATAATTGGTTATCTTTTTCATGATGATAGTCTTGACATTCTTGTTGGCCGCTTTGACTACCACATTTATATATTCAACATATGATGTAACATTGAATTGTAGCTTTGCAGAGATTGGAGTGTGAGTGCCGTCAGGAGCTATTAGGATTACTTCGACACCGCATCCGCATTGATTAGAAGCACCATCAAAGTGCAACGACCAACTGTCATCACTTGTCATTAGAATTTTCTCATCGGGTAGGCCGTAACTTTCTTCCTCAACTTCAATAGGAAAATCATCTAGGAAATCAGAGACGGTTGAACCCTTGATAGACTTTTGAGGGATGTATTTCAGATCAAATTCAGCTAGCATAACCAACCATCTAGATAGCCGTCCATTGAGAGCCGGTTTTTCGAATAAGACCTTGAGAGGATCTTCTTTGGAAATTATATGCACTGTATGAGAGAGCATATAGTGTCTGATTTTCTTTGTGGCCCAAACCAAGGTGATACTGAGCCTTTCGAGTTGAGTATATCTGGTTTCATACTAGAGTAGGTTCTTGCTCAAATAGTACACGATATTTTCTTTGCCTTCGATTTCTTGGACGAGCATGGCCCCAACTGCTGAGTCAGTCGTTTTAAGATAAAGCCTATGTGCGATACACGGTATTTTCGTCTTCAACGCTGGCGGATTTGAAAGATAGCCCTTGATTTCGTCAAATTCATGTTGACAGTCATTGTCCCATACCTTAGGCTCACTCTTGCGTAGTTTTCGAAACACTGGCTCACAGATCATGGTGAGCTTTGAGATGAATCTACTGATGTATTGTAATTTTCCAAAGAACCCCCGAATTTCTTTTTCATTCTCTGGCAGTTTCATATCTAGAATGGCCTTTATTTTGGAAGGGTCAGCCTCGATGGCCCGAGAACTGATGACATACCCGAGAAACTTGCCTGACGTTACCCCAAATGTATATTTTTTAGGATTGAGCCTCATATTATATGGTCTGAGTCTGTTGAAGAATTTTAGAAGCACTATTGTATGTGCATGACGTTCTTTGGATTTGACGATCATGTCATTGACATGCACCTCAATTTCCCTTTGCATCATGTCACTAATGATGGTTGTGGATGTTCTTTGATAAGTAGCCACCGCGTGCTTTAGTCCGAATGGCATAACTGTGTAGCAATATGTACCCCACCGAGTGATGAAGGTTGTTTACTCCATGTCTTCCTCTGCCACGGGAATCTGATTGTAGCCTGCATACCCGTCCATCAAAGAGAGTAAGGCATGATTTTCTGTGTTGTCAACCAAAATGTCAATGTGTGAAAGTGGAAAATCGTCTTTAGGGTTGGCCCTCTTAAGATCTTTGAAATCGACACACATTCGAACTTTTCCATCCTTTTTCGGAACCGGTACTACATTTGCAATCCATTATAGATACTTGGACTCTCGAATAAACTCGGCCTCTAATTGCTTAGAGACCTCTTCTTGAATTTTGAGGGAAACTTTCGATTTCATGCAACGGAGTTTCTGCTAAATGCGCTTTGAACCTCGAATGAGGGGAATTGTATGATGACCGATGCTTGGATCTACCCCTGTCATATCATGATTGGACCATGCGAAGACCTCTATGTACTTTGAAAGTAGCTTGACCAGATCATCTTGCTCTGCTTGAGATGGAGTTAAACTAATCTGGACTAGTTTTAGATTACTGTTGTTAGAAAGGTTAACTTTTTCTGTTTCCTCAATTATGGGCGTCCTGCTATCATGATTTTCCATAGCTTTTAAGATTTCAAGGTTAGTTTCTTGAGAAGCAAAGTTGTTTGAATTAGGAATGTGTTTTTAAGTTGGACATGAAGAGTAGGATGAAATTGAAGTATTATTGAGATTAGAAATCATTACATCGACATCTTTGACTTGAAGTTCGGCCTCTAAGGGCACTTGATTGATGCAAGACTTTAACCCTAGACTCTTCACTAGTAGAAAAAATGCCATTTGCAACCCACCATTTGCAACCCACACGATACATGATAGATGCGAAAAGTCTTTAGTCAATACGGGTCAAAGATTTAATGGATTTTTAACAACTTGTATGAATTCTAAACGCTGCAAAATAACTGAAAAAAATAATAAAAAGTTCTCGCAGCGCGGGGGTGAGTGGAAGCTGTGATTAAGTAGTGTAATTGCAACTTAGTCTTGAAATGGACGCGCTGTGATAATCGTTTTCAACCCAGCTGTTTCTCGAACTCTCCGGCATTCCCCCCCAAACCTTATCATTCCTCCCTCTCTCTCTCTCTCTCTATAACCTTCAGATCTACACTTTGTTAAGGTTTGAATCCTTCGTTTTACCGGTGTTCGAAGGAAAGTCTTCGTTGCCATCAGAGATTGAGCGAATTTCGGTGCTAATTTACCAAGAATTCCATAAATTAGGTCATGGATTGGTGTTTTTCCACTACATTTTGGAGCAACTCTCAGCGTTAAGGTTGGATGTCGTCGTTATCATAAAGTGTTTTATGGTTTCTTTTATCATCAGATCTGTGATTTTTGGTATCAATTTTCCTGACCTAGATTTTGTTGATTTTACACAAAAAACTCAACCGAAGGTGAACGGAGACTACTGAGAAGACGAACTCGCCGCTGCTATCAAAGATCCTAAATTTCAGGTTTGTTCCTCTTTCTCTCTCCTAAATCTTATGCCCTTTTCAGATTTTCTTTCCCCTAATTCGTTATTTTTGTTCTGAATAAAACTGAAATAAATTCATAAAAAGTATACAGAAGAGTCTGGATGAACTTGTAGATGAAGCTGGCGTGCTTCGTTAAATGCAGGGGAAGTTCGAGAATAAGATGAGGATGCCTAAAGGTGTGTAGTTTTAGGAATAATTCATTTCCAATAAATTGTTGTTTTCGTTGTTTGTTTGGTTGATTAGTTAATTTATTCTGTATGTTATTTTTGTTTGTTTGGTTGATTAGTTAATTTATTCAATCTGTTGATTCATTTTTCTTCGTTTGATTTGTGAATTGATTTATTTCGTTTGATTTGTTACTTTGAAGTAATGAAGGAGGGTTGTGGGTCCTCAAACAGACACCTTCCAGGCAAGCTAAAAAAAACAGTGCAAGATTTGAACTTTAGAATATCTTTCAAAGTTTTCTACATTTGATTCTCCCTAAAAATTTGATTTATTTGATTAATGTGATTTGATCTTCCAAAATTATTTATATTTGATTAATTTTGAAGAATACCAAACATTTGATTAATGTGATTTGTTCTTCCAAAATTATATACATTTGATTAATTTGAAGAACACCAAACATTTGATTTGCAGAGTTATTGAATTCACGGCACATTTTAATGTTTTTGTTGTCACTTGCATTGTTGATTTTAGTTGTAATAGACCTCTCTTGAAGATTGACTTACCTGGTTCACAATCCAGCAGTAGTATTTCCTTATCAGGGTCTGAGTTCTATCATATCTTTCATTTTTGACTGAGACTTAGCTAGTGTCTCTCCTTGTGTTTCTTAATATTTTTAAAATTGTTGTAGTAATAGTATCTTGATATTCACCTGTCGCTTTATCTAAAATTGCTCAACTGGGAATGATATTTGATGACATAAATGTTTGCAGGCTGACAAGAAGCCAACCATTACAGTCTTCAGCTTCCCTCCAGATAAAGGAAACGTTGGAACTGCTGCATACCTTAATGTGTTTGCCTCCATTTTCGCCGTCCTATCAGACCTCAAAAAGGATGGTTACAGTATTGATGGGCTCCCAAAGAGTGATTAATAGACCTTTCTCTTGGTTGGTTATAATTAGGTTTTCAATTCTTGAATAAAAAGTATGGCAATTTGTTTTCCTAGAGGTTGGTTCTAGAATTATTGTTGATGTCATAGCAGTGGTGAGTAAATGAATGCCTCTAGTCACTGAATATTTACCTAAACTCTTTAATAAGCATCTACAAGAAACATAAATCGTGTTAGAATATCAATACCACAAATATACTTCTGTCTGGTTATTTGGAATTCACACAATTCGTATTTGTTTGATTTTCGTATATTTAAATCACCTGTGATGAGATTTTCTTTGACCCGTGCAATTGGGTTATTTTGTTCTCCAACTTTTGGTTCTTTGAGATCTGTTTCTTATTTTATTGTCAAGTTCCGTTCAAATGGTTTGTTTCATCTTCTAAAACAGTTTTTAATGGAGTTGATGATCCAACGGCGAGTTAATTGATACAAACTGTAACAAATAATCCCAATTTGTAATACACAACTATATAATTCTGTTTTCTTGATAGGTTCCACTCCCTTTGACTTTCCATGTGTCTTGTAATTATCTTTTGTTTTGGGTAGAGTTTGCTAGCTGTTTATTCATTTGACTTGTTACATTTTTCTTATTTGGCGTCTTTGGCACTTTTATGATTATATCCATTTCAATGTTAGCTTTTAGTCTGCTGAACATTATGTCTGTTGTTCTGTAGCCGGCATCTTAATGGGACCTGCAGATAATGCCCTCTATACAATATATTCCTGTTTAACTGTCAATTAGAGATTGATAATCTTGCATCGTGTCCCCATTATTCCAATGAAGATGGTGTACTTCTCCCTACTTTGGGAGTTCATATCTAACATATAGACCCTTTGGTTTAGTGGATTAACTTGGTTTCTTGTCATGTTACTAACTGGAATATAGGATTCAGGTATGAATTTGTTGTGTGTCATACTGTCAATGCTTTGGATAGATGTTGAACAATAGGCTGCTAGCCTGCAACTGATTCACCCTTCACTACAGATGATGTATTTCTTGGTTGAGAAAGGGGGTTATGAAGGTGGTGTATATTAACTTTATTTTTTTGCATTTCTTAGGGATGGTCTTGCTTTTGGAGGGCTAGGTTTCGCTCCTTCCCCAACATCAGGGATCAGGTACTGTGCTTTTCTATTTTGAGAAATTTCTTCTTCTTTGAGGGGTGGGGGGGTGGGAGTTCAAGGTTTGTTTTGTTATTAATTTCAAAAATTAATTAAACAAATGATAACTTAAATTGGTCAGATGACCTTTATGTAAACATTACTTCAGTTGATGCGACAATCTTCCAGTTGATGCCTGCCTATTTTTTTTCTCAGGCCAGCGGCAGCTTCTAATCCCAATATTCCTGGTCCTATTGGTGGTCAGGGATCACCAAATGCATGGCAGCCTATGAGTCCGCAGAATCTGGGTCCATCTCCTAGTGCTGGTATCCATGGGTTTGGCAATCAGTTTCCTTCCTAGGTCTGGTGACACAGCAATTTCATCAACTCCTGTAAGTGAAATCTATGTTAATTATGGTATGCTTCTTGTTAACTAAAATTTGCACTTTCTTCTATATAAGATGGATGACTTTTGCTGAGATGTTCCAAGCCTAAAATTTTCTTGTATGCGCTCGAGCCTTTACCACCTGTTTGGTTAAAGGTCATATTTAAAGGGATGGTAATGTGCATATATGCCGTATCGTGCCCCATGTGACCTAACTCTGTTTAGTTACTGAGCCAGGCCTGATTTGGCCTAGCCTTGAATGGGCCAGCTCCAGGACAATTGTTTGTATGGATGAGAGTGTTGAAAGTCCCATGATATATGAAAGATCGGTACATTTCACCTGTTCTCTTTTTTTACTCGTCATTTTATTACCCTGTAGAAGCATGTAATTTATCTTATGTATCAGGCCAATATTTGAAGAATGCGACGCATGCCGATTTTAGTGTATATGAATTTTAGCGTTGCTCATATTATTGTTACCTCTCTATTTCCGGGTGAAGGTTTTCTGTCACGCTTTACATAAATGCCTGATTTTCTTCTATGATTGCTTATGCCTCCATAATACTAAGTTACTAAAGGTGATATATTGTGGAGAATATCAGAATATTGTTGGGTATTCTAGCTCCTGGCGTTGTTGAAGTTTTTATGCTTTAGTTATACGGATTTCAAAGCTTGTCATTAGTATAAGTGATCATGATTGCTGAGTACATAAGATTTAAGTAAGCACGGAGTATAAATTATTTACATATTCTTGTGTACATAGGGTTCTTTTGAGAAATTCAGTTGTGAATGCCATGACATCATATGCTCGTTTTGTTTCATTTATTTGTAGGATGTATTTTACTTTTCATGCTAAAAGATGAAAGATTGTTGTAAGTTAAACTTTTTCCAGTCCAGGTGGTTGCTGTTCTTGTTATATGTTTATTCAACTCTGCTGCTGCTGTTGTTCCATGTTCTTGAATTTCTGATTCTAGAATATAACCTCTTTAACTGCGATGATTATTTGTACAGTTATGGATACCACTTTGCAATTTTGCTCATAATACGATATTTGAGCATTTTTTTTTATCATTGGCTATATATTAATCAGTCATATCATTGCTTTTATGAACTTGTAAACTACTAATCCTTTTCTCTCAATTTCCCTAGATGCCTGGGAGACCGTCACAATTCTCTAATAATAATAACTACAGCCAGCAAGGCTACCGTCCTCGTGTGCCAAGCTACTGCTGCAGCTAGCGCTGCAACTTATGGGTATCAGGGTCAAGTAGATCCATCAGCTTATGCTGCAGCGGCTGGACAACAAGCTTATAGTGTTGCACCTGCTGGGACACAACAAGGCTATGCTCAGCCAGCTCCAACACAACCTGGTTATGACTAGTCAGCAGCGGCTCCTCAATCTGGTAGATATGCTACTGCTCCTACTGGTGCACCTGGTGCTTATGGAAAAACCTTATCTCCCCAGCCTCAACCTGGTTATCCACCGAATGATGCATCCCAGCAAGCGTACGCTGCACCACGATAATTTGATTCAGGTATTTCAAAGCATTTGCTGATCTTGTGGATTAGTTTGTAGTAGTTTTCTACTGTTGAAAAGACTTGAGCAGCATTTTTTAGCTAAGTAGATTTTTACGACTGGCAATTTTGTGTTCTTCCATTAGTTAGGAATGTACCGAGGATATCAGGATGTTGGAACCTGAAACCCGTTTCAAAAAAACAAATTGACTTCTATGTATAATGGTTTTCATTTCTTTGCCTGACTGTAATGTCGATTGTGTTAATCAAGCCACTTTCAGCCAACTTGCTCTTTTGATGGTCAACTTTTCTTAAATTAGTTAATTAAGTTTTTCAATGTTATCATTACTTACTAGTTCAATGATCTGGATACATTGAAATTTCTTGATCTGTAGAACCTTAATTGAAATCTGAGACACGTGTGTATTTGCAGATAACAACATACTGTTTACTATCATCCGCTTCTTCGGCGATTCCTATTACAAACATAATGCGGGAGGGAGCAGACAACATTTTCACAGATTCATCAGCAGCAGCCATAAGCATGTCTCTCCTGGCTTTCATTTCATTGGTTGCCATTTTGTGTTTATTGATTTAGTCAGGTACTGAGTATTGTTCATATGATTGTTTTAATTAGGATAGGAATGTTGATGTAATATGTAGATTGATTGAATATCAATTGTTGGTTTGGCTTAGAATGTGATGGTGGCTTGGTGTTTATTGCTATAATCAGGTGGTGGGTGTATTGCATTTGGTTATTTCACTCGGGATTATTCTGCCAATGGATTGTTCATCTGATTCTTTTTTTTGTAAAATAAATATACTATTTTCAACGCGTACTCTTGAGTGGATGCTGCGAATAGTTTCAGATATGTGGCTTTGAAACTTCTTTTTGCAACGCTTGCGAACTGCAAAGGGCTGCGAAAAGTGGACTTTTTGTAGCGCGTGTGAAATACCATGCGTTGTAATTAATGGCTTTTTGCAGCGTTTTTGTTCGCTGCAAATAAAAGCCCACTATTTGCAGCTATCACAATTACAGCGCTCAAAAACGCTAAAAAAAGCCCCTTTTACGCGCGCTGCAAATGACATTTTTTCTACTAGTGTTTGACTCGTCACTAGGACTTGAAAATTGAAAGACAGACTCTGGACTTGAAAAACCCTAATCATAAATGTAGTTATCAGGATATTCCCAGATGTCTTCATCATCATCATTGTAGTAGAAGAGGTTGTTGCAATAGATCTTCGAAGCTTGATCCCAGACTTAGTGCCAGGAACTGTATGGAAATGAAGCAAAGAAGCTCTTGTTTGCAATGTTGAGACTCATGAGGAACATTTTGATGAATCTTCCTACTAGCAGGCTAGGTCGGATATTGTAAGCAAGGACAATCCACCGGTAGTAATAGTCATGGATTGATTCATCCTCTCCTTGGCGCAGAGCCAGTGTTTGCCTGATGAGGGTGCTTTTGTAGTTGAATCCATTGGGTGTGAATTAAATCAGGAAGGACCGTCTAGTAGCTCCTCGAGTCAGGATCCCCCGAATAGAACATCAAAATTAGCCGGTATGTCGATGACCATGAACTCATCTTTGTTACGGTAGGACCCAACAAAGAAGACCAGCTCCAGGACCCCCAGAATTTTGTATGAAACACCATGAAGCCTGATTGCTTATTCCATGGTTAGCATTAGAGCATACTCAATGAACCCTATGGCCTTGAGGGTTGAAAGAGGACAAATGTTAACTTGGATGTCAGAGGTTACGAGGCTTGGGGATCACCCAATCATAAAGGTGTGGCATCAAATGGTGGAAGTTTGCGACCACTTGTTCGAAAGATGGCTTGTAAATTGTAGAAATCATGTTATATGGGAAGTCATCTTCCTCATCTCCGCAATCATTGGAGATGGCTAGGACCGATGGAGGTTTCTTGGCTCCCGGAGGCAAAGGTAGTGTCTTGTTGTCTACCTTGTTCTGGATTAGATGCTTAAGCTTGAAACAGTTTTCAATGTCATGCCCATTTACCCATTGGAACTTGCAATAGGCGTTTGGGTCCCAGCTTTTGGATCTTTTGTCAACCGGAGGATCCTCTTTTGGACCGATAGGAGTAATCAGTTCTCTACCAACCGGTCTAAAGCGTCCGAATAGGACATACCCAGATTAGTGAAAACCCTCTGGGGCCTGCTCTAGAAGTTGCGTTGATTAGTGTTACCTTTGTTGAAATGACTTGAATTTTGGAACTGACCATGAGGAGCTTCTAAAGCGTTGCCCTCATGGACCTTGGATGCTGCTTCAGCCTTTTTACCCTTCCACTTTTCAGCTTGTGGAGTTGGTGTTGTGGGTGCTTTTAAAAGATCGTCTCTAAAGTCGACCCCGATGTCATAAGTCTTCTTGAAGCTTTCCAGGCCTAAATACTTCATGTAGGTATTATACTTTGGAACGAGTTTGGCGATGAAGATCTTCACCAATTCCTTTTCAGAAGGCCGAGTTACCATTTGAGAACCCATTTCCCTCCACCGGTTGAGATAGGTGGTAAAACCCTCCTGGTGCCCCTGCCTAAGCACTTCCAGGTCTCGGGGAGTTGTTTGCAATTGTATGTTCGGATGGTATTGTTCCATGAAGGCATGGGATACAGCATCCCAGGTACTAGTCTCATGATCTTTCAGGGAGTTGTACCACTTCTGGAAAACTGGTTGCAAGGACGTGGGGAACACTACAGGGTATAGGTCCTGATCAACCCCCTTGATTGTCATTGTGGCTATGAAGTTCTTGTGATGGTATTTGGGATTGTCTGTTGACTTAAACTTAGGGATATCATTGGCGGAGAAATTGTTGGGAAAATTGACCTTCCCCTTGAGATCATCCTCCACCGAGGTGTCAAAGTAGTTTTCCCTGTTAGTTACCCGGTTGACCATGCTTTCGATCTTCTTAGTAAGATCAACTGGAGCTTTCGCTTATTCCATGACACCCAGGTGGTTACCCATAAGCTCCATATTGGTATTGAGGCTGGCTACGGATTCCATGAGATGGGTAACCTAATCAAAAACTGCCATTAGTTCTTGAATTGGTTCTTGAGAGGGGTTTGAAGTTTGGTTTGTTGAAGATGGACTTGTTGTCTGTTCGATGTCGGCTATAATGGAGGCTAGGACTGATGAAGCTCTCTTCAGTCTCTCTCTTTTTTGGCGAACCCACAAAATCCTTTGGTTCCTTTAGAAACATATGTCACGGCATGACTAAATTTTGGACTTCCCGACACATGACATGATATGCATGCAGAGGAATGAGACCTGGACTAACTCTAAGTGCCACTCCGAATATTCAAGATTTTGGACATTGTTGTTGTATTTCTATGGGGAGTTCCAACCCTTTAAAATTTGAATTTGTATCTGGATTTACAACCCATTGGAAATATTTCAGAGGAATTTGAACCCATTCGACTTTGTACTTGTATCGGGAGTTGCAACCCGTTGGAAATGTTTGTAGAGGAGCTTTATTCTTTTGTATTAAGTGAAGGCTACATAAGAATTTAAAATATTTAGGAGGGAGTTTCAACCCGACCTTTGGACTTGGAATATTTTAGGGGAATTTCAACCCGACAATGGAACTTAGAATATTTTAGGGGAATTTCAATCCGGCAATAGAACTTGAAATATTTCAAGGGGATTTCAACCCGGCAATAGAACTTGAAATATTTCAGGAGGATTTCAACCCAACAATAGAACTTGGAATATTTAAGGGGAATTTCAACCCAAAAATAGAACTTGGGATATTTTAGGGGGATTTCAACCCCAACAATAGAACTTGGAATATTTTAGGGGGATTTCAACCTATTAATAGAACTTGGAATACTTTAGGGAGATTTCAACCCAACAATAGAACTTGGAATATTTTAGGGGGATTCAACCCAACAATAGAACTTGGAATATTTTAGGGGATTTCTACCCATGGGGAAATTGAATTTGTATTATTTCTAGGGATTTTCAACCCATGAAATGGTTTTCGGAATTTGGCATTAGATTTGTATTATTTCTAGGGATTTTCAACCCATTGGAAATATTTTTGGAACTTTTATGGGGTTTGGATTTTTTCAAGGGATTTTCAACCCATTGGAAATATTTTGGAATTATTTCTAGAGATTTTCAACCCGTTGGAGGAGATTGAATTTTGTACTATTTCAAGGGATTTTCAACCCAATTGTAGTTTTTGGATTTTGTATTATTTCTAGGGATTTTCAACCCAATGGAAATGTTCTTGGATTTTGTATTATTTCTAGGGATTTTCAACCCATTGGAAATGTTGTGGAATTATTTCTAGGGATTTTCAACCCATTGGAGGAGATTGAATTTTGTATTATTTCTAGGGATTTTCAACCAAATGGTAGTTTTTGGATGTTGTATTATTTATGGGGATTTTCAACCCATTGGAAATGTTTTTGGGATTTATATTTGAGAGTAATGAAAGGCAAGGATCTTTGAAACTTGAAATTGAATTTAAAACTTGAGTTTGATTTGGAAATTTAATTTGGAAATTTAATTTGGAATTCGAAAAGGGAAGTACTTTTTTTTAAAAAAAGAAGAAGAGACCTTGAATATTTGAATTTGAAATTTGAAGGTTTTGGAATTTTTGAACTTGAAAACCCGGCATTATGCCGCCATGGGTTTAGGGCATTTTAAATTTGGATTGGAACTTGATTTTTTAAGGGTTTTGAATAGGAATTTGGAATTTTAAAATCCGTTATTACGCCATCATGGGTTTGGACATTTGACCTTGGGATTTTGAACATAGGACATCGACTTGAAATCTTGACTTGAAAATCCGGCATTACGACGCCGTTTGGATTTTTTGAAACTTGGATTTGGAAATTTGACTCAGAAATCCGGCATTACGACGCCGTTGGATTTTTTGGAAATTTGACTCTTAAATCTGGCATTATAAAACCGTTGGATTGGATTTTTGAATTTGGCATTTGTGCGTGAGGCGTGTATAGGGGTTATGTATCACATGGAGTGGCACTCCTAGAAGACCTAAATCGGCGATTTTAGATGCATGAGGTTTGTATGATACTCCTAGCACTAGAGGAAAAAACTTGATAAGTTGCTCTTAAAAGTGGCTTATAAGTTGCCCTTCGAAAGTGCCACCAATGGGGGGGTCACTTTTGTAAAATTATCAAAAGTTGCCCTTAACAAGGGCAACTTATAATCTTATAAGGTGCCCTTGTTTGCAACAAGGGCAACTTATGTGAAACTTATAAGTTGCCCTTGTTGCAACAAGGGCAACTTATAAGCTTCACATAAGTTGCCCTTGTTGCAAACAAGGGCACCATATAAGCTGCACATAAGTTGCTCTTGTTGCAAACAAGGGTAACTTTTGATTTATTTTTTTTTTGTTAAAAAAAACAAAATTCTGCAATATAATTCCTAATATTCCGCAGTATAATTTTTGATTTTGCAATATAATTTATGTTTCATCAAACATCAGCTTGACATTCTCAAAAATGATATAAATTTCAAATTTCCAATAATATTACCGAATTAATTCAAATGTAATTAATAAAATCGATAAATAACAAAATAATGTAAGAGTCACGAATAACTACAAGCCTTCTCTATTTATTACACTGAGGGTACTTCACAATTGTTGAAGTAAATAGCCCACTTGTCTCGAACTTCATCCAACTCCTTTTTGGTAAAGGGCCCCTCCCTTGGAGTTTTGAAAACCTTTAAAAGAGCACCGTACATGCAAACCAATAAATTAAATTAAGTTTCATATGCGAAAACAAAAATTATATTGGTCGCGAAAACAATTATATTGGCCAAAAATGACATTTTTGAACCCAACTACCAACAAACGAACCTCTTTCCACATTCTAACCCTTTTTCATGATTTATATGATTAGTCAGATGATTATAAGACTCATTTCAAGTTCGTTATGCATGCCTATTGGTCATTTGGGTCGATATAGGTCATTTATGGCCAAAAATGGCATTTTCGATCCCAACTACGAACAAACGAACTTATATCCACATTCTAAACCTTTTTCATGATTTAGATGATTAGTTATATGATTATAAGACTCATTTCAAGTTCGTTATGCACGCCTATGGTTCATTTGATAGGTCATTTATGGTCAAAAATGGCATTTTCGATCTCAACTACCAACAAACAAACCTATATCCATATTATAAATATTTTTTATGATTCTTATGATTAGTTATATGTTTATGAAACTCATTTCAAGCTCGTTATGCACGCCTAAGTGTCATTTGGGTCGATATAGGTCATTTATGGCCAAAAATGGCATTTTCGATCCCAACTACCAACAAACGAACCTATTTCCATATTCTAAACGTTTTTCATGATTCATATGATTAGTTATATGATTATAAGACTCATTTCAAGTTCGTTATGCACGTCTATGGTTCATTTGGGTCGATATAGGTCATTTATGGTCAAAAATGGCATTTTCGATCCCAATTACCAACAAACAAACCCATATCCGGCCATATTCTAAATGTTTTTCATGATTCTTATGATTAATTATATTATTATAAGACTCATTTCAACTTCGTTATGCACGCCTAAGGGTCATTTGGGTCGATATAAGTAATTTATGGCCAAAAATGGCATTTTCGATCCCAACTACCAACAAACGAACTTATATTCAAATTATAAACCTTTTTAATGATTAATATGATTAGTTATATGTTTATGAAACTCATTTCAAGTTCGTTATGCACACCTAAGGGTCATTTGGGTCGATATAGGTCATTTATGGCCAAAAATGGCATTTTCGATCCCAACTACCAACAAACGAACCTATTTCAATATTCTAAACGTTTTTCATGATTCATATGATTAGTTATATGAATATAAGACTCATTTCAAGTTCGTTATGCACGCCTATGGTTCATTTGGGTCGATATAGGTCTTTTATGGTCAAAAATGGCATTTTCGATCCCAACTACCAACAAAAGAACTTATATTCAAATTATAAACCTTTTTAATGATTAATATTATTAGTTATATGTTTATGAAACTCATTTCAACTTTGTTATGCACGCCTAAGGGTCATTTGGGTCGATATAGGTAATTTATGGCCAAAAATGGCATTTTCGATCCTAACTTCCAACAAACGAACTTATATCCACATTCTTAACCTTTTTATGATTTATATGATTAGTTATATGATTATAAGACTCATTTCAAGTTCGTTATGCACATCTATGGGTCATTTGGATCGATATAAGTCATTTATGGCCAAAATGGCATTTTCGTTCCCAATTACCAACAAACAAACCTATATCCATATTCTAAATGTTTTTCATGATTCTTATGATTAATTATATTATTATAAGACTCATTTCAACTTCGTTATGCACGCCTAATGGTCATTTGGGTCAATATAGGTCATTTATGGCCAAAAATGGCATTTTCGATCCCAACTACCAACAAACGAACCTATTTCCATATTCTAAACGTTTTTCATGATTCATATGATTAGTTATATGATTATAAGACTTATTTCATGTTCTTTATGAATGTCTATGGTCATTTGGGTCATTATCGGTCATTTTTGTCCAAAAATGGCATTTTCGATCCCAACTACCAACAAACGAACCTATTTCCATATTATAAACCTTTTTAATGATTCATATGATCTGATTAGTTATATGTTTATGAAACTCATTTCAAGTTCGTTATGCATGCCTAAGGGTCATTTGGGTCGATATAGGTCATTTATGGCCAAAAATGGCATTTTCGATCCCAACTACCAACAAACAAACCTATTTCCATATTCTAAACGTTTTTCATGATTCATATGATTAGTTATATGATTATAAGACTCATTTCAAGTTCGTTATGCACGCCTATGGTTCATTTGGGTCGATATAGGTCATTAATGGTCAAAAATGGCATTTTCGATCCCAATTACCAACAAACAAACCTATATCCATATTATAAATGTTTTTCATGATTCTTATGATTAGTTATATGTTTATGAAACTCATTTCAAGTTCGTTATGCACGCCTAAGGGTCATTTGGGTCGATATAGCTCATTTATGGCAAAAAATGGCATTTTTGATCCCAACTACCAACAAACGAACTTATATTCAAATTATAAACCTTTTTAATGATTCATATGATTAGTTATATGTTTATGAAACTCATTTCAAGTTCGTTATGCACGCCTAAGGGTCATTTTGGTCGATATAGGTCATTTATGGCCAAAAATGGCATTTTTGATCCCAACTACCAACAAACGAACCTATTTCCATATTATAAATCTTTTTCATGATTCATATGATTAGTTATATGTTTATAAGACTCATTTCAAGTTCGTTATTCACGCCTATAGGTCATTAGGGTCCATATAGGTCATTTATGGCCAAAAATGGCATTTTTGAACCCAACTACCAACAAACGAACCTCTTTCCACATTCTAACCCTTTTTCATGATTTATATGATTAGTGAGATGATTATAAGACTCATTTCAAGTTCGTTATGCACGCCTATGGGTCATTTGGGTCGATATAGGTCATTTATGGCCAAAAATGGCATTTTTGATCCCAACTACCAACAAAAGAACCTATTTCCATATTCTAAATGTTTTTCATGATTTATATGATTAGTTATATATTTATTAAACTCATTTCAAGTTCTTTATGCAAATCTAAGGCTCATTTTGCTTGATATAGGTCATATTTGGCCAAAAATGGCATTTTCAATTCCAAATATCAACAAATGAACCTAAGGACACTTTCTAAATCTTTTTTATGTTTGATATGATTAGTTAGAGGTTACTAATATTAATAATCTCTACTTGAACTGACAAATATATTATTCAAGAGGTAACATCCTAGAAAGTTTGCATCCTATTGAGGCAACATAGCCTTTTCCTAATGCCTCAAAAACTTCATCGGGGAAACTTGAATTCTATACATCTACCAAGCTAAATACTGATTTAAAGCAAACAGACATGAAAGCAAAATACAAGAAAAGGGTTTCACACATTCATATTTTGATCTCCATAGGTAATAATGTATTCCCTTTGTCTGCATCTAGTAGTAACATGGCTAGTTCAAAATTACACAAGCATAGAAATAGTCCTAAATGATGAACGGTTGAAGTGTAATAACTGTAATGATCAGCAGCTGAACATATCAGTTTTTGGTGTGTTCAGAAGCTGATCTGCTGCTGCTAATCTGCTGTTGAACATATCAGAAACTGATCTGTTCAGCTGCAGATCAGCTGCTGAACACATCAGTTTCTGATCTGTTCAACTGCTGAACTGCTGCTGCTGATCAGCAACTAAACATATCAGTTTTTGATGTGTTAATCAGCTGATCTGCTGCTGCTGATCTACTGTTGAATAGATCGGAAACTGATCTGTTCAGTTGCAGATCAGCAGCAGCAGATCAGTTTCTGATCTGTTCAGCAGCTGATCTGCTGCCAGGCTGCCATAAGTCCCTCGACATTAAATTAAACTCAAGATGGTTCCCAGGCTGCACGTTAGACTAAACCAGCAAGACACAATACTGGTGCCAAATTTTTAGATTCTTTTGTCTCTAAGATTTTAGAAACCTATCAAACAACTACCAATTAATTAGAGCCTAGTCGTGTCCTTATATATCATTTTACATGTTTAAAAAACATAATGTAATAGATCTTAAGCAATACAGAGAAGAGAAGACCCACAACAACAACAATAGTATAGCAGAAGCAGTACAGAAACAGTAGCAGAGCAACAACAACAGCAGTACAGAAGGATAGCCATGGCCTAAACCCTAAACATCTAAGATAACACATAAATAGGTGGTCCAACACAACCCAACATAAGCATTCTCCGTTTTAAAAATTCTACACTCTCGTTTAAGAAAAATAGTCAAGTACAACATGTAACGAAAAACATAATGTAATAGATCTTACCCAAACTGTGACAAAGAACTCTTAAGTTATTTTCGTTCCCTTTCAAACTCTCTTCCGACATCAACTTGTTTATCTCTTCACATTGCAATAAGATCAATAAGGCTGATTCACCTAGTTTTAACTGCTGATGTTACTTGATGGAGTTTCCTATTCCACAAACAGATGGTAAAAGTAAGTGTTGATGCAACACGATCAAGTAAACTAGACTTAAACCATCAATCACACAGGTAAATACAATATAAGTTCTAGAACTCTTAGAACTTATGCTTGTAGCACCAAGCTTTTTACTAGAAAGCCACTGCATCATAAAACTGAGTTTGAGAAAACTGGCAGCTAGATTAGAAGGGATTTCAGGTGATCCTTTCACTGAAATTTGTATATCAAATGTGTCTATATCATTGGCTGCTAAACCAAAAAAAATTCAGTGGGCTTGTACTAATTTTGCTGGGATTTCGAGTGGTGTATCACCTAATCCTTGTGATGCGTTGGCCGATCAAGGAGCAGATCATATAATAATAAATGTAATTAGTAAAGTTCTGAATAGTAATCAATTTATTTTCTTAATAGTAAAATCATACATTAGGAAATGGTAAATATTCGTGTCACTTGATTAGACAGTTGAGTAGAAAGTTGAAATGAAAGTTAAAATTCTCATGAAGAATTCTACTAACATAGAGGACATTCGGTAAATTTACTCCACTTCATGGGAAATAAAATTTTCTACAAACTTCCACTTCTTACATTCACATCAAACAAACAACTCCTCAAACTTTTACTTTCCAAAAAGTATTACTTCCCATGAATTGAAATCCAACCAAACCCAAAATGTAAAAGTCAACATTCACAGGCTTAGATAACATTGAGTTAGACCACAATCATGGTGTTATGATTTAAATAAAAATGATTCTACTGTATGTTCTGCTGATAATATCTTGTTGAAACTTTCAACTATGTTTGTGTGCTGCATACGCTGCTCTTCTGTCAAAACTAAGTACAAAACAGAGAGAAAAAAACAAAACTCGGCCCAAAAAAGTCTTACAAGTTATTGTTATTGTCGTTGTTGTATTGTTGACTAATAGTCTTACAAGTTTTTTAGGCTCAATTCATTAATAAAATCTTACCTTTTACGCCCCAAAAAAAACAAATAAATCATGCTAGGAAGGTAATAAGTAGTCTTTTTTTTTCTTTTTTGGCAAAGTGTAGTCTTTTCAAAGTGTAGGAACTCAAGATAGGCAAGTGTTAGCCTCGTCACACTGCCCCTCCACTATTCTCTACCTCCCACTAAGATATACTTCCTCCGTTCTTATTTAAATGACACAATTGGGTTATGTACACTATTCACACAAACTCATTTGACTTCCTTTTGTGATTTATACAAAAACATAGTCGTGTGGGGTCTTATTAGATTCGTCTCAATAAATATTTTTTAAATATAACTTTTTATAATTTTTTCTTATCCATAATTGAAGATTTGAAATCTTGCATTGATAAATGTACCTAAATAATTATGTCATTTAAAAAAGAACGGAGTAAGTATATATTAAAAAAATCATTAAAAAATTCTGGAGCATGATACCAAAATATATTTTATTACGATCCTTTCCGCTCTTCACCTTAAGTTTAAATGTCTGTTGTTTAACATGTAAGCATCTAAAAGAATTCTTTTCGAGTTACCTTATCATAGATAAAATAAGGAATAAGATTTTATTTCACGATCAACTAACTAGCAAACTATAAAACTGGAGGAATATGAGTTCCTCCTACAATCAGCAAATTATTAGGCATCCTTTCCTGTTGTACCAGGTTCATCGATATAACTATTCAAATTCAAAGAACTTATGCAGCTCTACAAGTTTTTACCAAGATTCACAAGTAGATATTTGATAGTTACCCCTATTAAAATATTGTGCCGCTATGCCTAGATTTCAGCAACAACTTCCTCACTTGTTAAAGATCCCAAATATTGCAATAAATTTTGTACCTTATGCTAATTTAGAATTGTGTAAGCTGTTCAAGCTTGCGGTTCTGGAAAAACGTGTAGCGCCCTTTACCACTGGACTCAATCTCCTCACTATTTCTCCTGCCTCCTGTGAAGCCAAGACTGCTGAGCTTGAGCTGTCGCTTGCCATTTTTGTTAGCTGTACCATCCTCGTCCAATGCGCTATCAGCTTCCCTACAGAAAAATAAGGACAATGATAACACACACAGAGAGATATACCCGCAAGAAATTATTTACTTGTAAAGCAATCTCATAAAATCAGCAGATGCTTGTGTGTGTTTGTGTTTTGTCTCAAGGATAGCAAAATGTCAAAACAGCTAGAGGTATCATAACTGCTAAAAAATGTTAAAAGTATATATCCCAAATACTTAAGCCACAGTTTCTCCCTTACTCGGAATCTGAACACATCCAAGAAATCGAAATGTGCATTTGCCGCACAGGGAGAGGCTTTATCTTTATACTTATTTATCACCCAGAAAACAAATGTGAGCTAAACATATAGTAATACAGCCTAATGTTATTTAGTCAGCAAAAGGTTGAGACTTGCTGGAAGCTCGCAGTAAACAATATGCCCATATATTTGCTACTAAACCTCAATAACGGATTACATAAGTCATCTCTCCCACTATGATTATGCTTAATTGTCAGGATGCTGGCTTGAGCACCTGTAAATTGATTTGGAAAGGGGATGGAGCAATTGACTTCTTTGAACAAGTTAAGGTAGACTATGCAAATCTACTGAGATGTTATTGAAATTAAACTATTGAGAAATTGGCCGTCAAAGAGATCAAGAAGAATGAGATGAAGTGGATAATAAAATGGTTAGAGGAGATCCTTGATAACATTTCCAACACCTTATAAATAAAACTATTGAGAAATTGAACTGCATAAAATTCCCACTAAAATAATTTGTTCACAAATGAAATTTCAGGGCATGATTATCAAATAACCCTTCAAAATCCCGAAATAAACTATGACTGATTGAAGCAAATTTCATCAACAAACCATCCAAATCAATTGATCAATACATTTCAAACTAAACACAAGCTACAATTTCATCAGTCATTCGAAAATTTTACAAGAAGGGCAAAGCGAAATTAACCTAATCGTGATACACTGGCCAGAAAGCCGCAACGAAAACCACCACCACCGCCAGCCCCATCAGCAAAATCCGTCCAAAATCCTTGAACAAACCACCCCCACAGGCAGCCCCATCAGCAAAAGCCGCCCAAAAGGTGTAGAATTAGCTAATAAATTGGCGAATTGAGAAATTAAATCCACGATATTAAAGAATTAAAATTCAAAAAATGGATGGAAATAGACCTATTGAGAATCGATGTGGGCGGTATGAAGTTTAATGTGGAGATGAAGGTCTGGAGGAAATCTGTTGAGGATGATACAGTCGTCGCCATAAACGGCCGGCTTCTGCAGGTATAGAGTTCGGGGGGAGAATTTTGAGTGTGGGAGAGCAGCAAAGCAACGAGAAGAAAAAGGGAGCAGCGAGAAGAGAAGGGGAGTACAAAACATTTACTTTTTATTTTTTTTGTTTTACTTTTTGTCAATTAAAAGATGCTCTTGTTAGATAAGGGCAGCTTTTAATTTATTTATTTTTAAATGTAACCATTATAAGTTGCTCTTGTTGTATAAGGGCAACTTTTGATGAGCAACTTATAAGGGTTTTTCCTCTAGTGTAGGGGTTAGGTTTCCTAGTTGGAGGCTAATGGTTTTGGCAAAGCTAGAACTCGGGGTTAGCCATTCACGCGTGCAAAAGACGCCCACTCAATGCACATATAGCACATTGTCACACTAGCATGAATATGAATGAGACATGCAAAGTTCTCAACCTAAGGTCAGTCTGTGTTTTGTATGATGCAAATAGTCGGCTTAGGAGGCAAAAAGGTCCTTGACTGAGAGGTGGATCCGGTAACAAAGCACCTCCACCCAAGGGATGTGTTTGTTGGAGAACAACCTCCATGCAAGATGTAAGGAACATCAAACAAATGTCAAGGTTCGGTGGGCTCAGAAGTGGTCATACTCTTTGGTCGGGAACCGTATGGAGAGTGACCACTCCTTTACCCTCGGGGCTAGCCCGAATGTAGAACACATTCGTATGGGCGAAGGTAGAAATTCATTTTACACAAATAGTACTTTGGGAAACATGCATGAGATGCCTAGAATCACAATTGTATTTGAATTTTGTATTTGAAAGGCCCACCTTTCAGCGTTCTTTCTCGAAGTTTGGGAGCGCTCTTTCGAAAATCAAGATTTGAGCTAAACTCCCATTCAAACTTTGGGAAGAACGAGCAAAGGGCCACTGTGAGCCACTACGCCAAGTGAAGACAGATGCGCCAGGTGCTATACCAACGCCCAACGCTTGAGCGTGGTAGTGGCGGTTTGCTCAAAATTACTTGGTGTTCGAATTTGAAGTTTAGGACTCCCCAGTTGAGTTGCCAAATTGTAGGGGTTTATTTTCATACATGGTACCTTTTATTTTCGTAAAATTTTATATGTTGTATTTTTGAATTTCGAAATGCAAGTTAGGGGAATTTGATGAACCCCGATTAGGACTCATCAAAGACCTAAACTTTGCCCGATTTATCGAAGAGGAAAACTCGTAGTTTTGACTTTGTTTTTTACAACCCCACCCGATCAAAGGGAGCCAAAATCTAGAGTTGTCCTAGTGACGTTATCCAGTTTTTAACATTTGAAATATAAAAACTCAATATATAAAAGTCTACGTAAAGACCCCTACGACTTTCAAATATTGAACTTTGGCGGAGTCACCACCAAACATATTAAGCGTCCTGTTTGGAAGGACCAAAGTTGAGTCTTTTTTTGGACAAGGCATTGAATCTTGAAACCGAATGTGTGAGATTCGGGTACGGGAACGGGAACGAACCGCTTATTTTGGTAGGCTTTAGAAATACATTAGAATAAAATACAAGGATTGTTTTGCGAAATCCTAATCATGGCACTAGTTTGGTTGAATCGTGAATTTTAGAATCATTGAAATTTCTACTTGTACGTGGTCACTTTGCGTTAAAGTTAATTTAAGGAACCTAAAGCCGGTTCATCCAAAAATTATCTTCATTAAGCATGATGTAACCTTTCGTATTTTTTTTTATTTAGCATGTTGGGTGATGAATACAATAAACAAGTAAAGCATCATCACAAGTAGAAAAGGAATTTTTGAAATGTGTACAACACCATTTAGGTGCAAAACCACATTGCCTTGAAAACGACGAGTAAAGGGTGCGATATTGAAATTGCAATATTGAAATAGCACTATTGTATTTGAAATCCGAATGCCAAACAACTTCTTAATAATAAGTGTGCACGACACGGATTCAATTCTTTTAAAATTTTAACTTTCGATGTGTTCCTCATCTTAAAGTGTCATTGATTTTGGACATTGAAATAGAACTTGACATAGAACTTGAAATAGAACTTGAACTTGAAATAGAAATTGAACTTGAAAAGGGAGGTTCAACATCAAAGATTTAGAGATTTCATGCTAGAAAACTCTCATCTTTAACATACTGCATGATTTGAAATGTTCTAGTTTAAAGAGAGTTTACTCTCATTTAAACATCATTGAACTTGAACATTGAATTTTGTATTATGAACTTGAATGTTCATGTGTTCTAGTTTAGAAAAGGGATTGCACTTTTCATAAACATCCTTGGACTTTTGAAAAGGTTTGGATTTTGTAAGATTGTATGATGATTGTTGTAAAGAAAAATCTTTCAAGAGTGAAAGTTCCTCATTTTACTATCATTTTTGAAAACAAAGCTTGAAACTTGCATTTGAATATTGAAATGGTTCTTGGAAAACCATTTGAGAGAGATTTCAAGAATAAAATTCTTCCAAAGATTGTACCTTTGTATATTTTTCCTAATTTGTCACGATTATGAACTCAGACACAAACATCATTGGAGTTTGGATCTTGGATTAGAAAGGTAGAAGATTAGAATAGACCATAGTAATTTAGAATAGGGATTCGTATTACCTTATTAGGGTTCGGTTATGCCTCCGATTTGAACTCCCAATTGCTCTTGATATTAGGAAAATTGTAGGATTCTTGATGTTTTGAAGATTGAATTGTATTTTGTATTGATTTGTGTTCAGAGGAAATTTCTGGATTGCGACCTTGTATTAAAAATTTCCCCTTCCTTTTCCGATGAAATTATAGGGGTTTATATAGGAGATTAACCTGCTACAAGACAAGCAGGCCAACACCTAGCGCCTGGCCAGCACCCAGCGTTAATGACGTCCTTTTGATAGTTGACATCTTACCTTTTGTATGATTTGGCTTTTAGCGCTTTGCTTGGAGATTAAGGCAAACGTTTGCGGCTAAAAAACCACTTTTTGTATTTGGGATGTGAAATTGGAACCGTTTTTACGGGGCGGGGCCCAGCATGCTTGGTTTTGTGGGTCGGCGCCTGTTTTTGGATTGCTTAATGGAATTTTGAATGGAAATGGCCTTGTAAAACCAATGGATAGGTCCTTGGGTGAGATTGTGTTTGGATTTTGAACTTGAATTTCCTACCGAGTTTCGAAATGGGAACGGACTCGGGAGTTGGACTTTAGATATTGGAATTTGGAATATATCTTAGCAATTGGGACTTTTGCAAGGAGTTTCACCAACCACCTAGCAAGGATAATGGTCTCGAAGTTGGTCATGCTGCCCTTGTGGATGTAGTGGAGAAATATACTCTTGGGAAATACCCGATGCCACTAGTGATAGGAGAAACTTTGGTGGGCCTTGATATGGCTAAAACCAATCCTTCTTCCATGCTTTCGGGAAGTCCAGTGCTTCTTCAGGTATGTGTTTGCAGTTTTCTTTTTAAATTTTAATTTGTAGTTTTATTCTTGAATAGACTTATTGACTTTGCTTCTTGTATTTCTCCATGATCAGGCTTATGGAGAGATTGGTGTTGCTGGCACCACCAGAGAATATGGAGAGCTACAATCAGAAAGGCTTCACTATGCAGCCTTTGATGTGTGATCGACTGTCTTTGCATGACTGGGAGAGCATACTCCTAGAGTCTTCCATTAGATGGGTGGTTCCATTATTGGAGAATTTTTTCCATGAGGTATGCACTTGGCTCTTCCGTTTTGAGGGTGCCCAGCCTTACTGTTCGAGTGATGATGCAATTTGGCTTGAGGCAAGAAATTCCGGACTATGCCATGGAGAACCTGGAGCCAACTATGCTGAATGTTGACCGCGTTAAACGGGGATAAGGTATTGGGTTGTAAAACCCGTTTTTAATGTTCAATTCCCATCTAAGCCTGCTACTCTTACTGTTGGGTATGTTGTATGGGTGAAAAGTCAAAGACAAACGTAAGCTCCTCTTCCCGGGACCGTGAAAGTCAGAGATTCTAGAGCTAGACATCTTGCATCAATTAGTATTGAGGGAAGTTATGAGAGAAAAGGTCATCCGGTTTGTGACTATTTAGGACCTAAGGGAGGCTCGTCATCAACTCACCTCGATAATCTTGCTATTTCTCCCTCCCGCTGCTTGGGCAAAGAGGAAATGGATGTTGATAATTGCTGGAAGGGTAAGGGAAAATTGCTCAAGGCGCCAAGGCTCAGGAGCATCATTACCAACCCGGAATGGATTCCGTTTAGAGGAATTTGAGTTTGATTTGTATGTTTTTGAGAAAGAGTTTGAAGATTGTGTTTTAGAAGTATGTTTATAAAATGTGTTTAGGAAATGTGTTTGGAAATGTATTTGCTGGAAGTGAAGAGGCTTAAAAAACTTTGCTTCACTTGATTCCGACCCTATAATTGAATTAGCTTTTTAATTAAGGATTTTAAAGCCATTTTTACTCGTTCAAAGTTTGAATAAAAATCATCATCATTTTCTTGTATTTAAAGATCGTGTCAAATTTGCTTGAACATGCTTTTTATTGGCACATTTTTAATATGAAAAAAATATCATTTGAATGGCACATTTGGACTTGTATTTTTGGAGAAGCGTTTTTGTACTTTGATTGTTTTTTAGAATGCCTTTAATTGAGGAGACTTGGATTTTTTAAATATTAAACTGGTCGGGCCTCAGAATGAGGTTGCTTACGTGTCCTGTTAAGGAATCAGGCCGAACGTAGTTCGCAATACAGAACTCTTTGAAATGCATTTAAATCTATACATAGAAATTCTTAAGTTGATCCATGTCCGTCAAAGAACGAAATTCAGTTCCATCGACATCTGTTAGCTCAACTTCTCCCCCGTAGAGGATCTTTTTGACAATGTATGGTCGGACCCAGTTGGGTCTGAATTTCCCCCTTGGATCCATAACACTTTTGCAAAGGGCTTTCTGGACAAGCTTGCCTTCCTTGATGTTGCGAGGTTTGACTTTCTTGTTGAAGTGTATGGCACCTCAGCGCTGATATACTTGTAATATGATGGGCGGCCTAGAGCCGATGCTTATCTAGTAGGGCTAGATCATTGTATCTGGCCTGTAGCAATACAGCTTCTGGGATTTTCTTTTCAATAACTATTCTCAAAGAAGGTATCTCCAGTTCGATGGGTTGTACGGCTTCTATTCCATATACCAAGGAAAATGGGGTTGTGTCGGTTAAGTGCGGATTGAAGTTCGGTAACCCCACAATGCAAAGTGCAGTTTCTGAAGGAAATTTGTCCTTCATCCAATGTTCATTAGTCTAATTCCAAAGGTTCAGATTAATTACGAACAATTAATTCAGTGAGATCAAGTGATCAGAACAGCTGGTTGGAGCAAGGCTTCCGTACAATGATTTCTAATCCTAATTAGGCTCACCGCTTACTCTTGACTGAACCTATAAGGTCATACCATTGGCATGTAACAGATCACCGGATTAAATGAATTGGAAATTCATTTAATAGCTTTTCGGGAAATTTGTTCGGAAAACATAATTATACGATTTAACATTGGATCGTGAAATCGTATATCGTGTTCCGCATATTCATAAGTTAAGCGAAACGAATAATTTTATCGTACGATAATGGGTCGTCAAGTACAAAACGTAAATAAATTATCGAAGGATAATTTAATCTGAAACACGAAAGCAACCCATGAGCCGAGCGCATGAGGCGCAAGGCACATGGGCGCAACGCGCAAGTACGTTACCCTGGTTCATGGCGTTGCTGCATAGGCCGCGTGCGAGGAAGGGCAACAACAGCAACGTTGACGACACGCGACCCAACTGCTTGCTGCACACTATGCATGGTCGTGGGCCTTGTTGGCCAATTGAGCTCCTTGCTTGGCCGGTTGGCTTGGCTTATTAGATAGGTTATTTCAATAACCTATTATACATGCTTTTTCAACTAACCTAATTATTCAATTCTAACCTAAGGACATAGAGAACTCTAATTCTCTTTGTGCCTCCATTAGAGTGTTCTTCCCAAAAGTAAAATATCTTGAAGGAGATCTAAGTCATCAATCTCAAGACGGATCTGAACGTGTCGATGAACCAAGTAAAGGAACGACATTTGGAGTTCTTTTTCGTGTTCGTTGAACTAAGGGCAAAACACGCTACAAACATAAGTTATGCTTAATCTGTACTTTATACATGCCTCCTAGCTTTGGGGTTAAACCGCTATCATGTTATGTATTTAACTGTAAACCCTTACAGTGGTATCATGAGCTTCATGAATTTAAAGTACTTTTAGCATGTTTATATGTTTGTGATATTGTCGAAATTTTCTGAGTTTCTTCGTAAGTTTTTGAAACTTTTTCTTGATTATTGGATGAATCGTTGAAAGACTGTTGTGTTCGTAAAGTGTCGTAATTTCGACTTTTCTAACCGTAATATGATTGAAAATGGAGTTTTAAAATCAACTCATGAGAAAAAAATCTCGAAAACAGGCCCCGACGTATGATTTTTTGGTCGTTTTTGTTGTTTAATGAATTAAATCATTAATTTTTGTATGTTTTTCAATTAATTATTCGACAAAATAAACTCGTAATTAATTAAAAAATTTCCTACTGTTGTTTATAATATTATGAACATATGGTAATTTTTTCGTTCATAAATATTAATTATAAACCATAATCTCAATTTAACCTAGATAAAGGGATTTTAGATTGAAAATTAATTTTATTAATTGGATAGGTCTGAAAATTTATTTAGGTGAGAAGGGGAATATGATTTCATGTTTAAATGGAATATTTAAAAATTCATGGATTAAAATTTTGATCTTATTCGTTAATTTTAATCGTTCACCTAAACCAAATTTGATTAACATCATAAATTTAAATGTTTAGGACGATTTAAATGTCTAGATTGGATTATCAAAGTTATTAAATTTTACTCCCTCCGTCCCGGAATACTTGACCTGTTTTCCTTATCGGGCCGTCCCTTAATATTTGACCTGTTTCTAAAAATGGAAATATTCTAACAATATTATATTATTTCTCACTCCACCCCTATTAACCCACCTACCCCCTACTCCGAACAAAAAATAATTAAAAATTCAACCCCTACTCTCCCCCAACCCCACCTCTTAACCTACCTTCCACTAACTACATTAAAATAATACCCCACTATCAACTACTACCTATTAAATTAAATAAGTCAATTCAAGTCCCTTAAACTCTGTGCCGGTCAAACCGGGTCGAGTATTCCGGGACGGAGGGAGTATGTTGATATTGACCGTTCGTTAAATTTGAATATTAGTTAACCTAGATTTATTAATTTCATGAATCGGATCGTTTGAAATTTAATTAAATCACCCACTTTACTATTTTTCGAAATTAAAAAAATTGGAATTGTTAATATTATGAAAAATATAATTCGTGCAATTTCGTTTCGAACATTAAAATTGAATATATTTTTTTAAAATAAGCGGATGAGCAAGCCACTCGCATAAGGCGAGGGGGTGTTGTCTATGCCAGACGAAAGGGGCAAGCAAGCACGCGGACAGCACATGGGCGTTGGCCTTGAGGTGCATGATGTGTGTGCAAGGCAGCATGCCATGGGCGACGAGCCTCGGCAGTGATGGCCCAGGCAAGAGAAGCAAGCAACAGCAGCAACATCGAGATGTGAGCGTGCAGTGCTGCTGCGCGGGGATGGGCCATACGCTCTCGTCCTTGTGCGTTGGGCGGTGCACCAAGCGCAGCAATGGGTTGGGCGCAAGCCTAGCCCATATTGTACAATTTTGCATTTTTTGCTTCGATTTAAACTCCGAGGCCCGAATCGGGGATTTGGGCTTATATTTGGACGAAGGGGCTAACGGTGGACTTTTTAATTTTATTATTTGATTTGACTTGGGCCGGGCTGCGAGTTTGAATATTTAAAATTAAAAGTCCAAATTAAATATTGGTTTAAGTGGGAGCCGTTTAAATGAAATAATTTAAAATAAATAATTTTAATTAATTTTCAAAGGACATTTTATTTTAATCAAATTAATTTTTTATTAGAATAATTCTAAGGATTAATAATTTGGAATTAATTAATCGTTTAGGACACGATTACATGAACGTGATTTTAATTAATCATGTAAATACTTGCAAATTTTATTTGGGGCATTCGTTTTAGGACACGAATGGGTGAATGCATAGATATTATTATTATGTATTGCAGGTATTGAAGGTGACTAGTATGGCCAAAGTAGGATAGTTAAATACGGTATGCGCACCGTTTTATCTTTGAATGTAAAGTTGTAAATATGGTCTGCGTACCATGAAGTTTGGATGTAAAAATTAGATTATTAAGTTCAAGTTCTTCTAGTTTATTCAAAATTTGAAGTTATCTTTTTTATGGAGTTCAAGATGATGCCAAGCTAACAAGGTGAAGAGAAGATTGGATGCTTCAAGACCAAGTTTTTGGGCCATACTAGTTCACCAAAATTATTTATGTTATTATACTTATTTATCACCTAGAAAACAAATGTGAGCTAAACATATAGTAATACAGCCTAATGTTATTTAGTCAGCAAGATGTTGAGACTTGCTGGAAGCTCGCAGTAAACAATATGCCCATATATTTGCTGCTAAACCTCAATAAGGGATTACATAAGTCATCTCTCCCACTATGATTATGCTTAATTGTCAGGATGCTGGCTTGAGCACCTGTAAATTGATTTGGAAAGGGGATCGAACAATTGACTTCTTTGAACAAGTTAAGGTAGACTATGCAAATCTACTGAGATGTTATTGAAATTAAACTATTTAGACATTGGCCGTCAAAGAGATCAAGAAGAATGAGATGAAGTGGATAACAAAATGGTTATAGGAGATCCTTGTTAACATTTCCAACACCTTATAAATATAACTATTGAGAAATTGAACTACATAAAACCCCCACTAAAATAATTTGTTCACAAATGAAATTTCAGGGCATGATTATCAAATAACCCTTCAAAACCCATAAATGAACTATGAATGATTGAAGCAAATTTCATCAACAAACCATCCAAATCAATTGATCCATACATTTCAAACTAAACACAAGCTACAAGTTCATCAGTCATTCAGAAATTTTACAAGAAGGGCAAAGCGAAATTAACCTGATCGTGATACACTGGCCAGAAAGCCGCAACGAAAACCACCACCACCGCCAGCCCCATCATCAAAATCCGTCCAAAATCCTTGAACAAACCACCGCCAGCCCCATCAGCAAAAGCCGTCCAAAAGGTGTAGAATTAGCTAATAAATTGGCAAATTGAGAAATTAAATCCACGATATTAAAGAATTAAAATACAAAAATAGATGGAAATAGACCTATTGAGAATCGACGTCGGCGGTACGAGGTTTGATGTGGAGATGAAGGTCTGGAGGAAATCTGTTGAGGATGATACAGTCGTCGCCATAAACGGCTTCTGCAGATATAGAGTTCGGGGGGAGAATTTTGAGTTTGGGCGAGTAGCAAAGCAACGAGAAGAAAAGGGGAGCAGCGAGAAGAGAAGGGGAGTACAAAACATTTACTTTTTTTTTTTTTTTTTTACTTTTTGTCAATTAAAAGATGCTCTTGTTAGATAAGGGCAGCTTTTAATTTTTTTTTTTTTAAATGTAACCATTATAAGTTGCTCTTGTTGTATAAGGGCAACTTTTGATGAGCAACTTATAAGGGTTTTTACTCTAGTGTAGGGGTTAGGTTTCCTAGTTGGAGGCTAATGGTTTTGGCAAAGCTAGAACTCGGGGTTAGCCATTCACGCGTGCAAAGACGCCCACACAATGCACATATAGAACATTGTCACACTAGCATGAATATGAATGAGACATGCAAAGTTCTCAACCTAAGGTCAGTCTATGTTTTGTATGATGCAAGTAGTCGGCTTAGGAGGCAAAAAGGTCCTTGACTGAGAGGTGAATCCGTAACAAAGCACCTCCACCCAAGGGATGTGTTTGTTGGAGAACGACCTCCATGCAAGATGTAAGGAACATCAAACAAATGTCAAGGTTCGGTGGGCTCAGAAGTGGTCAAACTCTTTGGTCGGGAAGTGACCACTCCTTTACCCTCGGGGCTAGCCCGAATGTAGAACACATTCGTATGGGCGAAGGTAGAAATTCATTTTACACAAATAGTACTTTCGGAAACATGCATGAGATGCCTAGAATCACAATTGTATTTGAATTTTTTATTTGAAAGGCCTACCTTTCAGCGTTTTTTCTCGAAGTTTGGAGCGCTCTTTCGAAAATCAATATTTGAGCTAAACTCCCATTCAAACTTTGGGAAGAACGAGCAAAGGGCCACTGTGAGCCACTACGCCAAGTGAAGACAGATGCGCCAGGTGCTGTACCAGCGCCCAACGCTTGAGCGTGGCAGTGGCAGTTTACTCAAAATTACTTGGTGCTCGAATTTGAAGTTTAGGACTCCCCAGTTGAGTCGCCAAATTGTAGGGGTTTATTTTCGTACATGGTACGTTTTCTTTTCGTAAAATATTAGATGTTGTATTTTTGAATTTCGAATTGCAAGTTAGGGGAATTTGATGAACCCCGATTAGGACTCATCAAAGACCTAAACTTTGCCCGATTTATCGAAGAGGAAAACTCGTAGTTTTGACTTTGTTTTTTACAACCCCACCCGATCAAAGGGAGCCAAAATCTAGAGTTGTCCTAATGACGTTATCCAGTTTTGAACATCTGAAATATAAAAACTCAATATATAAAAGTCTACGTAAAGACCCCTACGACTTTCAAATATTGAACTTTGGCGGAGTCGCCACCAAACATATTAAGCGTCTCGTTTGGAAGGACCAAAGTTGAGTCTTCTTTTGGACAAGGCATTGAATCTTGAAACCGAATGTGTGAGATTCGGGTACGGGAACGGGAACGAACCGCTTATTTTGGTAGGCTTTAGAAATACATTAGAATAAAATACAAGGATTGTTTTGTGAAATCCTAATAATGGCACTAGTTTGGTTGAATCATGAATTTTAGAATCATTGAAATTTCTACTTGAACGTGGTCACTTTGCGTTAAACTTAATTTAAGGAACCTAAAGCCGGTTCATCCAAAAATTATCTTCATTAAGCATGATGTAACCTTTTGTATTTTTTTTTATTTAGCATGTTAGATGATGAGTACAATAAACAAGTAAAGCATCATCACAAGTAGAAAAGGAATTTTTGAAATGTGTACAACACCATTTAGGTGCAAAACCACATCGCCTTGAAAACGGCGAGTAAAGGGTGCGATATTGAAATTGAAATATTGAAATAACACTATTGCATTTGAAATCCGAATGCCAAACAACTTCTTAATAATAAGTGTGCACGACACGGATTCAATTCTTTTAAAAATTTAACTTTCGATGTGTTCCTCATCTTAAAGTGTCATTGATTTTGGACATTTAAATAGAACTTGACATAGAAAATGAAATAGAACTTGAACTTGAAATAGAAATTGAACTTGAAAAGGGAGGTTCAACATCAAAGATTAAGAGATTTCATGCTAGAAAACTCTCATCTTTAACATACTGCATGATTTGAAATGTTCTAGTTTAAAGAGAGTTTACTCTCATTTACACATCATTGAACTTGAACATTGAATTTTGTATTATGAACTTGAATGTTCATGTGTTCTAGTTTAGAAAAGGGATTGCACTTTTCATAAACATCCTTGAACTTTTGGAAAGGTTTGGATTTTGTAAGATTGTATGATGATTGTTGTAAAGAAAAATCTTTCAAGAGTGAAAGTTCCTCATTTTACTATCATTTTTGAAAACAAAGCTTGAAACTTGCATTTGAATATTGAAATGGTTCTTGGAAAATCATTTGAGAGAGATTTCAAGAATAAAATTCTTCCAAAGATTGTATCTTTGTATATTTTTCCTAATTTGTCACGAGTATGAACTCAGACACAAACATCATTGGAGTTTGGATCTTGGATTAGAAAGGTAGAAGATTAGAATAGACCATAGAAATTTAGAATAGGGATTCGGATTACCTTATTAGGGTTCGGTTATGCCTCCGATTTGAACTCCCAATTGCTCTTGATATTAGGAAAATTGTAGGATTCTTGATGTTTTGAAGATTGAATTGTATTTTGTATTGATTTGTGTTGAGAGGAAATTTCTGGATTTCGACCTTGTATTAAAAATTTCCCCTTCCTTTTCCGGTGAAATTATAGGGGTTTATATAGGAGATTAACCTGCTACAAGACAAGCAGGCCAACGCCTAGCGCCTGGCCAGCACCCAACGTTAATGACGTCCTTTCGATAGTTGACATCTTACCTTTTGTACGATTTGGCTTTTAGCGCTTTGCTTGGAGATTAAGGCAAACGTTCGCGGCTAAAAAACCACCTTTTGTATTTGGGATGTGAAATTGGACTCGGTTTTACGGGGCGGGGCCCAGCATGCTTGGTTTTGTGGGTCGGCGCCCGTTTTTGGATTGCTTAATGGAATTTTGAATGGAAATGGCCTTGTAAAACCAATGGATAGGTCCATTGGGTGAGATTGTGTTTGGATTTTGAACTTGAATTTTGTACCGAGTTTCGAAATGGGAACGGACTCGGGAGTTGTACTTTAGATATTGGATTTTGGAATATATCTTAGCAATTAGGACTTTCGCAAGGAGTTGCACCAACCACCTAGCAAGGATAATGGTTTCGTCATCATCCCATTAGGGGAGACATGAATTAGGTGTCTACAAGCCCCCGTCTTTGAGCTCTATTGTATATGGGCGGGGCGTTGATCTTGCCCTTCTCGTAGCCCATTTTGCAAAAGGGAATGTACACAGGGTATGTGGTATGAGAGATTTGGATTTTTGCGTGTTTGCCCGTTTTTTGTTTTCCGACAATGATCTCGAAGCTGGTCATGCTGCCCTTGTGGATGTAGTGGAGAAATCTACTCTTGGGAAAGACCCGATGCCACTAGTGATAGGAGAAACTTTGGTGGGCCTTGATATGGCTAAAACCAATCCTTCTTCCATGCTTTTGGGAAGTCCAGTGCTTCTTCAGGTATGTGTTTGCAGTTTTCTTTTTAATTTTTAATTTGTAGTTTTATTCTTGAATAGACTTATTGACTTTGCTTCTTGTATTTCTCCATGATCAGGCTTATGGAGAGATTGGTGTTGCTGGCACCACCAGAGGATATGGAGAGCTACAATCAGAAAGGCTTCACTATGCAGGCTTTGATGTGTGATCGACTGTCTTTGCATGAGTGGGAGAGCATACTCCTAGAGTCTTCCATTAGATGGGTGGTTCCATTATTGGAAATTTTTTCCATGAGGTATGCACTTGGCTCTTCCGTTTTGAGGGTGCCCAGCCTTACTTTTCGAGTAATGATGCAATTTGGCTTGAGGCAAGAAATTCCGGACTATGCCATGGAGAACCTGGAGCCGACTATGCTGAATATTGACCGCGTTAAGCGGGGATAAGGTATTGGGTTGTAAAACCCCTTTTTAATGTTCAATTCCCATCTAAGTCTGCTACTCTTACTGTTAGGTATGTTGTATGGGTGAAAAGTCAAAGACAAAGGTATGCTCCTCTTCCCGGGACCGTGAAAGTCAGAGATTCTAGAGCTAGACATCTTGCATCAATTAGTATTGAGGGAAGTTATGAGAGAAAGGGTCATCCGGTTTTTGACTATTTAGGACCTAAGGGAGGCTCGTCATCAACTCACCTCGATAATCTTGCTATTTCTCCCTCCCACTGCTTGGGCAAAGAGGAAATGGATGTTAATAATTGCTGGAAGGGTAAGGGAAAAGTGCTCAAGGCGCCAAGGCTCAGGATCGGAGCATCATTACCAACCCGGAATGGATTCCGTTTAGAGGAATTTGAGTTTGATTTGTATGTTTTTGAGAAAGAGTTTGAAGATTGTGTTTTAGAAGTATGTTTAGAAAATGTGTTTAGGAAATGTGTTTGGAAATGTATTTGCTGGAAGTGAACAGGCTTTTGAATTAATTGAATTAGCTTTTGAATTAATGATTTTAAAGCCATTTTTACTCGTTCAAAGTTTGAATAAAAATCATCATCATTTTCTTGTATTTAAAGATCGTGTCAAATTCTCTTGAACATGCTTTTTATTGACACATTTTTAATATGAACAACAATATCATTTGAATGGCACATTTGGACTTGTATTTTTGGAGAAGCGTTTTTGTACTTTGATTGTTTTTTAGAATGCCTTTAATTGAGGAGACTTGGATTTTTTAAATATTAAAGTGGTCGGGCCTCAGAATGAGGTTGCTTACGTGTCCCGTTAAGGAATCAGGCCGAACGTAGTTCGCAATACAGAACTCTTTGAAATACATTTGAATCTATACATAGAAATTCTTAAGTTGATCCATGTCCGTCAAATAACGAAATTCAGTTCCATCGACATCTGTTAGCTCAACTTCTCCCCCGTAGAGGATCTTTTTGACAATGTATGGTCGGACCCAGTTGGGTCTGAATTTCCCCCTTGGATCCATAACACTTTTGCAAAGGGCTTTCTGGACAAGCTTGCCTTCCTTGATGTTGCGAGGTTTGACTTTCTTGTTGAAGTGTATGGCACCTCAGTGCTGATATACTTGTAATATGATGGGCGGCCTAGAGCCGACGCTTATCTAGTAGGGCTAGATCATTGTATCTAGCCTGTACCCATACAGCTTCTAGGATTTTCTTTTCAAAAACTATTTTCAAAGAAGGTATCTCCAGTTCGATGGGTTGTACGGCTTCAATTCCATATACCAAGGAAAATGGGGTTGTGTCGGTTAAAGTGCGGATTGAAGTTCGGTAACCCCACAATGCAAGGTGCAGTTTCTGAAGGAAATTTGTCCTTCATCCAATGTTCATTAGTCTAATTCCAAAGGTTCAGATTAATTACGAACAATTAATTCAGTGAGATCAAGTGATCAGAACAGCTGGCTGGAGCAAGGCTTCCGTACAATGATTTCTAATCCTAATTAGGCTCACAGCTTACTCTTGACTGAACCTATAAGGTCACACCATTAGCATGTAACAGATCACCAGATTAAATGAATTGGAAATTCATTTAATAGCTTTTCGGGAAATTTGTTCGGAAAACATAATTATACGATTTAACATTGGATCGTGAAATCGTATATCGTGTTCCGCATATTCGTAAGTTAAGCGAAATGAATAATTTTATCGTACGATAATGGGTCGTCAAGTACAAAACGTAAATAAATTATCGAAGGATAATTTAATCTGAAACACGAAAGCAACCCATGAGCTGAGCGCATGAGGCGCAAGGCGCATGGGCGCAGCGCGCAAGTACGTTGCCCTTGCTCATGGCGTTGCTGCATAGGCCGCGTGCGAGGAAGGGCAACAACAGCGACATCGACGACACGCGACCCAACTGCTTGCTGCACACTGTGCATGGTCGTGGGCCTTGTTGGCCGGTTGAGCTCCTTGCTTGGCCGGTTGGCTTGGCTTATTAGATAGGTTATTTCAATAACCTATTATACATGCTTTTTCAACTAACCTAATTATTCAATTCTAACCTAAGGACATAGAGAACCCTAATTCTCTGTGTGCCTCCATTAGAGTCTTCTTCCCAAAAGCAAAATATCTTGAAGGAGATCTAAGTCATCAATCTCAAGACGGATCTGAACGTGTCGGTGAACCAAGTAAAGGAACGAAATTTGGAGTTCTTTTTCGTGTTCGTTGAACTAAGGGAAAAGCACGCTACAACCATAAGTTATGCTTAATCTGTACTTTATACATGCCTCCTAGCTTTGGGGTTAAACCGCTATCATGTTATGTATTTAACTGTAAACCCTTACAGTGGTATCATGAGCTTCATGAATATAAAGTACTTTTAGCATGTTATATGTTTGTGATATTGTCGAAATTTTCTGAGTTTCTTCGTAACTTTTCGAAAATTTTTCTTGATTATTGGATGAATCGTTCAAAGGCTGTTGTGTTCGTAAAGTGTCGTAATTTTGACTTTTCTAACCGTAATATGATTGAAAATGGAGTTTTAAAATCAACTCATGAGAACAGAATCTCGAAAACAGGCCCTGACGTATGATTTTTTGGTCGTTTTTGTTGTTTAATGAATTAAATCATAAATTTTTGTATGTTTTTCAATTAATTATTCGACCAAATAAACTCGTAATTAATTGAAATTTTTCCTACTGTTGTTTATAATATTATGAACATATGGTAATGTTTTCGTTCATAAAATTAATTATAAACCCTAATCTCAATTTAACCTAGATTAAGGGATTTTAGATCGAAAATTAATTTTATTAATTGGATAGGTCTGAAAATTATTTTAGGTGAGAAGGGGAATATGATTTCATGGTTAAACGGAATATTTATAAATTCATGGATTAAAATTTTGATCTTATTCGTTAATTTTAATCGTTCACCTAAACCAAATTTGATTAAAATCATAAATTTAAATGTTTACGATGATTTAAATGTCTAGATTGGATTATCAAAGTTATTAAATTTTATGTTGATATTGACCGTTCGTTAAATTTGAATATTAGTTAACCTAGATTTATAAATTTCATGAATCGGATTGTTTGAAATTTAATTAAATCACCCACTTTACTATTTTTCGAAATTAAAAAGATTGGAATTGTTAATATCATGAAAAATATAATTCGTGCAATTTCGTTTCGAACATTAAAATTGACTATACTTTTTTAAAATAAGCGGATGAGCAAGCCACTCGCACAAGGCGAGGGGGTGTTGTCTATGCCAGACAAAAGGGGCAAGCAAGCACGCGGACAACACATGGGCGTTGGCCTTGCGGTGTACGATGTGTGTGCAAGGCAGCATGCCATGGGCGACGAGCCTCGGCAGTGATGGCCCAGGCAAGAGAAGCAAGCAGCAGCAGCAACATCGAGATGTGTGCGTGCAGTGCTGCTGCGCGAGGATGGGCCATACGCTCTCGTCCTTGTGCGTTGGGCGGTGCACCAAGAGCAACAATGGGTTGGGCGCAAGCCTAGCCCATGTTGTAGTTTTTGCTTCGATTTAAACTCCGAGGCCCGAATTGGGGCTTTGGGCTTATATTTGCACGAAGGGGCTAACGGTGGACTTTTTAATTTTATTATTTGATTTCACTTGGGCCGGGCTGCGAGTTTAAATATTTAAAATTAAAAGTCCAAATTAAATATTGGTTTAAGTGGGAGCCGTTTAAATGAAATAATTTAAAATAATTAATTTTAATTAATTTTCAAAGGACATTTTATTTTAATTAAATTAATTTTTTATTAGAATAATTCTAAGGATTAATAATTTGGAATTAATTAATCGTTTAGGACGCGATTACATGAACGTGATTTTAATTAATCATGTAAATACTTGCAAATCTTATTTGGGGCATTCGTTTTAGGACACGAATGGGTGAATGCATAGATATTATTATTATGTATTGCAGGTATTGAAGGTGACTAGTATGGCAAAAGTAGGGTAGTTAAATACGGTATGCGCGCCGTTTTATCTTTGAATGTAAAGTTGTAAATATGGTCTGCGTACCATGAAGTTTGGATGTAAAAATTAGATTATTAAGTTCAAGTTCTTCTAGTTTATTCAAAATTTGAAGTTATCTTTTTGAATGGAGTTCAAGATGATGCCAAGCTAACAAGGTGAAGTGAAGATTGGATGCTTCAAGACCAAGTTTTTGGGCCATACTAGTTCACCAAAATTATTTATGTTATTATATATTGATGAATGTATATTATGCATGAATTCGTTGTTTGTATGTTTTATTAAGGATATTTAGTTCACTAAATAAACAAACCAACATAGAAACAACTAGGTCCAAGTAATATTGAGTTTAAAAGTGCCTTCCAAATCAAGCACTTACAAAAATCTTCGACCCTAAGATAGTAGGTTTCCGCCAAAGCGAGGTGCTATTTTAGTATTCTTAGATGGTAAGGTATCCCAAAGGAACACGTTGATTGTGGATTCAACTCAAACAATATTGGTATATCTTATGGCAATGGAATAAACTATGGCATTAATTTATTAACCAAGAGTAGTTTGGATATTACTAACAATTGGGTTTTTTCACCTAGAATCTTAAAAGACTTAAGACAAGCCAACGCATGTTTTATTATGCATGAATGAGATGTTTAATAGCTTTAATGATTGCATGATTGCTTTTATTTCAAAGTTATTTAAGGACTATGAATGGTTAGTTATTTCAAATTCTTTTTAAATGTAGTAATCAATGGGAACAAACAATAACTCATTCAGTTTGCATTCAATTCTCGACAAAGAGAAGTTGAATGGAAATAACATCCTCGACTGGGAAAGGAACTTGCAAATAGTTCTAATGCATGAGAAAAAGGAGTATTTCCTTGCTGAAATGTTACCGAATTTCGCTGGGCCGGAGGTAACTCAAGTTTCCCTTAACCGTTGGATCCAGGCCAACAGGGATGTCAAATGTATGATGCTTGCATCCATGAATCCTGAACTTCAGAAAACGTTCATCAACTCGGATGGTTATCAAATCATCTCGTAGTTGAAGAACATGATTTAGGACCAGGCTAGAATCGGAAGATTCGAAATCAGAGGTTGATCCTTGAGACAAAGCTCAAGAAAGAAGAAACAATGAGCGCACATGTTCTTAAAATGATTGGGTTGTTTGAGAACACGAGGGCCCTAGATTCTGATGTCTCTAACGAGATGGCCATTGTCACCATTCTCCATTCACTTAATAGTGGATATGATCATTTAAAGTTGAATTACAACATGAGCAGTATGGATAAAACTCTTACTCAGCTTCATGGTATGCTGAAAATCGCTGAAAACCACTGAAAAGACGCTCAAGCAAGAGAATAAGATAGAAATGATTATGGTGCGTAAGGGAAAAGGCTTCAAGAAATCTGGCAAGGGAAAGGGCAAGAAGGGTAAGGGCAAGGCTATGCCCACACCAAAGCCCAACGATGCCAATTCTGGTAAACATAAGAAAGTCACTCGTTTTCCCGGCGACTCTGAATGCTTCTATTGAAAGAAGAAGGGGCATTGGATGAGGGATTTCTTGAAAAGAAATGAAGATGATTAGAACGAGAACGTTGTTTCTACTTCAGGTACATATGTTATACATTGTAATATTGCTATTTCTACTTCTTGGGTATTAGATACGGGTTGTGGCTCACACTTATGTTCCGATTCACAGGGACTAAGCAGAAGTAGAAAGCTTGATAAAAGCGAGATAGATCTACGCGTGGGAAATGGAGAACGGATTGCTGCATTAGTTGTAGGATCTTATTTTATATCTTTGCCTAGTGGTTTGGTTTTGAAACCTGAAAATCTGTTACTATGTTCCTAGTAGCACCAGAAACATCGTTTCCATTTCAAGTTTGGATGCTAAAGGTTTTAGTTTTCAATTTAAAGAAAGTAGTCGTTCTTTTTCTTTGAATGTAATGTTTTATAGTTCAGCACAACAAGAAAATGGTCTATATGTGCTAGATACAAACAACCAAATCTATAACATTAATACCAAAAAGGCTAAAACTCGTGATTTGGATCTCACAAATCTGTGGCGTTGTCGATTAGGCCATATAAACATAAAGCGCATGGAAAGACTTCAAAAGAAGGGAATCCTAAAATCATTCGACTTAGAGAAGATTGATCAATGCAAATCTTGTTTACTTGGGAAAATGACAAAGCGACCTTTCTCAAAAGTAGGAGAAAGAGAAAGAAAACTATTAGGGCTAATACATGCGGACGTATGTGGGCCTATGTGTAAGAAAGCTAGAGGTGATTTAAAGTATTTCATAACGTTTATGGACGATTTCAGTAGATATGGCTATATTTACTTAATGAAACACAAGTCTGAATTGTTTTAGAAATTCCGAGAATGAGAATTTCAAAATGAAGTAGAGAATAAACATGGAAAGAAAATCAAAGCTCTAAGATCAGACCGAGGAGGTGAATATCTTAGCCACCAATTTGATGACCATCTAAAAGAATGCGGTATTCTTTCTGAATTGACTTCTCCGGGGACACCTCAACGGAATAAAGTGTTGGAACGGGGAAATAGGACCTTACTATATATGGTCAGGTCAATGAGGGGTCAAGCCAAACTTCCTTTACAATTTTGGGGACAAGAATTGCCTACAGCAGTACTCACACTGAATCGTCCTCTGTCAAAAGATGTTGAAAATACTCCATATGAATTATGGACTGGGAAACTTCCAAAGTTATATTTTCTAAAGATTTGGGGTTGCGAAGCACATGTCAACGATTAATTTCGGACAAGCTTGCACCAAAATCTGACAAATGTTTCTTTATTGGGTATCCAAAAGAAACTAAGGGGTATTACTTCTACAACAAGTCATAGAACAAAGTATTCGTTGCTCGTGACAGTGTTTTTTTGGAAAGAAATCACACTTCCAAATTGACAAGTGGGAGAATAATAGACCCCGAAGAGATTCGAGACGAATAACGAATCAAGGACTCTTTAGAAGCAGTTCAAGATGAAGAATCTCCAAGGCCTTTGGAAGAGCCAGCGGGAGTAGTTCCTCAAGACGTTGTTGCCCCTCGTAGATTACAAAGAACTAAGGTTCAGCCGGATAGATGGATATGCATCCTCTTTACTGAAGTTTTCATATTAGACAGTGATGAACCTATGTCCTACAAGAAAGCTATGACGAGCCCAAGCTCCAGAAAATGGTTAGAGGCCATGAAATCTGAAATAGACTCTATGTCTGAAAATCAAGTCTGGGATCTTGTTGATTTGTCGGATAGGTTTACACCTATAGGAAGCAAATGGGTCTTCAAATTAAAGAAATTCAAATATGGAATTGTATACATATACAAAGCTATATTGGTAGAAAAAGGTTACAAACAAATTCACGGCGTTGACTACGATGAAACCTTTTCTCTAGTTGCAATGCTTAAGTCTATTCGGATAATCCTTGCGATTGCCGCATTTCATGACCATGAAATATGGAAAATGGATGTCAAAACTACCTTCTTGAATGGTGTTCTTGAAGAGATTGTGTTTATTACGCAGCGTGAGGGTTTTGTCGATCCAAAGAATCAAGGAAAGGTGTGCAAGCTCAAGAAATCCATTTATGGATTAAAGCAAGTATCAAGGAGTTGGAATATACGATTTGATGAAGCAGTCGATGAATTTGGCTTCATCAAGAATCAGGATGAATCTTGTGTATACAAGAAAGTCAATGGGAGTAAAATTGCATTCCTAGTCTTGTATGTTGACGACATACTACTTATTGGAAACGACATGCCTATGTTGGAGTTTGTAAAGACTTGGCTTGGAAAGTTTTTCTCAATGAAAGACTTAGGAGAGGCACAGTACATATTGGGCATCAAGATCTATAGGGATAGATCTAAGAGGATGATTGGACTAAGCCAAAGCACTTACATTGACAAAGTACTACCTAGGTTCAATATGATGGAAGCAAAGAGAGGCCACATACCCATGTCACATGGCATATATCTAAGAAAGACTCAGTGTACCAAGACATCTGATGAGCGTAGAAAGATGAGTGGAATTCCATATGTTATGGCTATTGGATCTATCATGTATGGTATGATTTGTACAAGGCCAGATGTTTCGTTCGCACTAAGTGCAACAAGCAGGTACCAGTCAGACCCATAAGAGGCGCATTAGACTGCTACCAACAATATCCTAAAGTATCTGAAAAGGACAAAGGATCAATTTCCAGTTTATGGTTGTACAGATGAGTTTATTGAATGCAGCACCACTAGAAAATTCCAAAAAAATTCCGAATACTCTGAAAACAGATATGAAGATGGGCTATACGGACACAAGCTTTCAAACCGAGATAGATTATTTCATATCACAATCTGGTTATGTGTTATGCCTTAATGGCGGAGCATTAAGCTGGAAAAGTGCTAAGCAAAGTACTGTTGCGGATTCTACAACTGAAGTCTGGTACATTGCTCAGAAGCAGTAAAGGAAGCTGTTTGAATTCGGAAGTTCATTGAAGAACTTGGGGTTTTCCCCTCCATAAAGGGACCAATGGCTTTATATTGCGATAATAGTGGAGCCGTGGCCCATGAAAAGGAGCCTAGGAGCCACCAGAAGTCCAAGCACGTACATGCGATGATTTCACATACTTTGAGAAATCGTTGAATAGAAAGAAATCAAGATTTGAAAGGTTGGAACTAACTACAATGTCGCGGATCCATTTACTAAACTGTTGCCACAAGTGAAGCACAATGCACATGTAGCAACCATGGGAATCAAACATGTTGTAGAACATTTGTTGGATCTGTGTTTAAAACAATTGCTTTAACCATTTCATAAATATGAAATTCTTTATTTCATATTCATTTAAATTTGGTTTAGTATTAAATGATAAATTCCAAGTGATTCAAAACATTCAAATGGGATGTCAAGATGGATTCTTTGACAAAGAAACTCCCAAAACTAAACTTGAATATTGAATTCACAAAAGGATCCCTAATCCAGGTTATTGAAAGGTTGGACGACCAATGATTAATGAAGATAAAATTGCAAGTAGATTTAAACTTCTGTTTCTTGAACTAGATGGACATTATATGTCAGAAATCTTTTGCATAGATACTTGTTGGATCTTGTATCGGATTAACCATGAGAACAATTTAAGAGATTAAAGTCATGTCATAACGTTCTGATTAATGGGGATTAGTACCATTCCTCAAAACATGAGTAATTATGATTTCTCGTTTGAAGATTAGTTCGTTTTGATGGTCGCTAAACGTCGCACTGTAAAAGGAGATTATAAAAGCAGATATTGGGCGTACTATGAATCAAAGTGAGTATTCATAGATAACAAGATTGGATTGTCCTCCTATCTTTGATAGGATATGGTGTTGTTGTGTAACAACGCCTCTCGGAGAGTTAGATACTGTGAAAATGCATGGTCGTACTCAGAATGGTTAAGGCTTAACCTTCTGTAAAAATTTAACAATTGAACTCGGTAATCCGAGAAACACTTCTGGACCTAATAAGGATGGCTTGGATCTTACCTTATGTTCAGCAAGTAACACTAAGTGACAAAGGAATGAGATTGCACACTTGTCTAAAGGATAAGTGTGAGACTGAAGGAAATGTGTTCTTCAAACAATGTGCATTAGTCTAATACCAAAGGTTAGATTAATTACGAACAATTGATTCAGTGAAATCAAGTTATTGGGACAACTGGCTAGAGCAATGCTTCCGATCAGTGAGTTCTAATCCTAATTAGGCTCACAACATACTTTGACTGGTCCTTTTAGGTTACACCATCGGCATGTAACAGATCACTAGATTAAATGAATCGGACATTCATTTAATATCTTTCCGGGAAATTAGTTCAGAAAAAATAGTTATACAATTTAAAATTAGATCGTGAAATCGTATATCTTGTTGCGCATATTCGTAAGCTAGGCGAAACGAATAATTGTATCGTACGAAAATGGATCGTCAAGTACGATACGGTAAATAAATTATCGAAGGATAATTTTATCGCAACCACGATCCGAGCGCACGAGGCGCAAGGCCCATGGGTGCAGCGCTGGTCCATGGCCTTGCTGCCTACGCCGCACGCGAGGAAGAGCAGCGGCAGTGGCAGCGACGGCCCGCGACCCAACTGCTTGCTGAACGTTGTGCATGGTCGTGGGCCTTGCTGGCCGGTTAAGCTCCTTGCTTGGCCGTTTGGCTTGGCTTATTAGATAGGTTATTTCAATAACCTATTCTACATGTTTTTTCAACTAACCTAATTATTCTATTCTAACCTAAGGACATAGAGAACCCTAATTCTCTATATGCCTCCATAAGAGTGTTCTTCCCAAAAGCAAAATTTCTTGAAAGAGATCTAAGACATCAATCTGAAGACGGATCTGACCGTGTCGGTGAACCAAGTAGAGGAACGACATTTGGAGTTCCTGTTCGTCTTCGATGAACTAAGGGAAAAACACGCTACAAATGTAACTTATGCTTAATCTGTACTTTATACATGATTCCTGGCTTTGGGGTTTTTCCGCTTTCATGTTATGTATTTAACTGTAACCCCTTACAGTTTCTGTGGCCAGTCCTTGTAATTCTGTGTCATTTTCATGATGATTGTCTTGACATTTTTTGTTTGCCGCTTCGATTCCCCTATTTGTCTGTAGGCAATAAAGCGAAGACCGGTGATGATGAATATTGTACTATGTGAATAAGTCCTCACAATCACCTTGAAAGTTGGTTCCCTGATCACCGATGAATTCATCAGGGACACCTTACCCGCATATGATGTTTTCTTCGATTAATTGGGCCACTTCCTTGGAGCCCAGTACTTTGAAGGATCTATCTTCGACCCATTTGTTGAAATATTCCATAGCGACTAGTATGAACTCATGACCCCCGATACCTGTTGGAGTGATTTTTTCGATGACATCGATACCCAAGGCGGAGTAAGGCCAGAAAAGTGTGAGTATAGAAAGGATGGAAAAATGTGCCCTTGATTAGCACATTTTTGACATGTGGGGAGCGTTTTGACAAAGAAGTGTCAGTTCCTTTCGAGTGTGGTCTAAATATATCAATCCCTTATGAATTTGAGAGCTAACATCCCTCCATGATCTTTTGTGCTTTGTACTTATCAACGCATCGAAGATTGAGGTTGTCAGGGCCCCTTTTGCATAATATACCACCCTCAATGACAAAGTTGGCAGCTTGAAGGCGCAAAGCTCTTTGATTCTTGCTGGAAAAGTGGGGTGGGTACTCAGAAGTTTACAGGTATTTTAGAATGTCTGTGAACCATGGTATTTCTTTTTCAGGTTCTTCCCAGTCAATAGCATAAACATATGTTGCTTCTTGGCGAGTTTCAGTAATGAGGGGCATTTCAGTCAAGCCATTTGGAATATTGATCATTGAACCTATTTTTTCCAGTGCGTCGGCGAATTGGTTCTCTTCTCTTGGAAGGTATGTATATCGAAGCTCTTCGACTTGTTCAGATAGTTTCTCGAGATATGATTGGTAAAGGGCCAGACTTTCACTCCTAACCTTCCATTTGCCGGAAATTTGATTGATAATCAAGGAGGAATCCCTATAGAGTCAAAGTGTCTGGACACAAAGAGTGATGGTGGCTTCAAGGCCTATTATGAAGGCTTGATATTCAGTTGCGTTGTTTGTAACATTGAATGTAAGTTTTGCAAAGATTGGAGTGTGAGTGCCGTCGGGAGCTATTAGGATTACCCCGACACCATATATGTTCTGATTGGAAGCACCGTCAAAGTGCAGTGACCAACTATCGTCATTTGTCATTAGTATTTGTTCGTATGGCAGGTCGTAGCCTTCTTCCTCGGCTTCGATGGGGCAAACTGCTAAGAAGTCAGAGATTGCGGAGCCTTTGATAGATTTTTTAGGAAGGTGCTTCAGGTCAAATTCAACTTGCATAACAAACCACCTGGATAGTCGACCATTGATTGTTGGCTTCTCGAATAAGAACTTGAGAGGGTCTGCATTGCATATTACATGTACTGTATGAGAGAGCATGTAATGTCTGAGTTTCTTTTTAGCCTAAACCAAGGCGATGTTGAGTATGTTGAGTTGGTGTACCTGGCCTCGTACTAGAAAATCTTTTTGCTGAAATAATATATGGCATTTTCCTTATCATCGAATTCTTGGCGAGCATTGCCCCAACCGCTGAGTCTGTTGTTGTAAGATAGAGACTGAATGAAATGCCTGGAATTGCTGGCTTTAGAATTAGAGGGTTTGAAAGGTAGCTTTTAATGGTATCAAATGCTTGCTGACAGACTTCGTTCCATGTCTTGGGCTAATTTTTGCGATGTTTACGAAACACATGCTCACATATCATGGTGAGTTTAGAAATGAATAGACTGAAGAATGGTAGCTTTCCAAGGAATCCTTGAACTTCCTTTTCATTTTAGGCGGTTCCATGGCTTAGATGGCCTTGATTTTGGAAGGATCAGCTTCTATGCCTCCAGAACTGATGACATATCCTAGTAATTTGCCTAACGTTACCCCGAATGCACATTTCTGCGGGTTGAGTCGCATGTTGAATTGTCTGAGTCTGCTAAAGAATTTTTGAAGTATTGTGGTATACCCTTGTCGGTCTTTTGATTAACGATAAGCTCATTGACATAGACCTTAATTTCTTTGTGAATCATTTCACTCATGATGGTTGTGGTTTTCCTTGGATAAGTAGCTCCTGCGTTCTGTTGTCCGAACAACATAATTGTATAGCAGTATGTACCCCACTGAGTGATGAAGGTTGTTGATTTTTCGGCTAAATTTAGTGAAATTAATATGATTATTAATTTGTCGTTAAATTTTGAATATGAAAGTTATTAATTTTTATAAATCGGTCACAAATCTTGCACGCACGAAGCAATGGAAGCTAAGTGTTACCCTTAAGGGGTGTTGCATAGTGCGGGCATGCGACGACGAGCAAGGGAGCTCGTCGCCCATGCGGTACGATGCAACGAGCAAGCACGAGCATGCGCGCGCGGGCACGAGCCTGTGCGGTGTGTGCTGTGTGGGTGATCGAGCAAGGCGACGATGCGTCGTAGCGCAAGGCAAGAGGCAGGCTAGCAGCAAGCACAGCAAGGACGCACAGCAGCAAGCACAACAAGGAATGTTGTGACACTAGTAGAAAAAATGTCATTTGCAGCGCGCGTAAAAGGGGCTTTTTGCAGCGTTTTTGAGCGCTGCAATTGTGATGGCTGCAAATAGTGGACTTTTATTCGCAGCGAACAAAAACGCTGCAAAAACCAATTAATTACAGCGCATGGTGTTTCACGCGCGCTGCAATTAGCGTCTATTTGCAACTTTGGTCTACCAGCACGCGACCAGCAACAAAGCAGGCCATGGGAATTGCACTTGTGCACGCGGCCCATGGGCGTTGCGGCGTGGCTTTCTTAGGCAAGGCGTGGGCTTCGGCCTACGGCCTTGCCTTGGCACGTTGGGTCGTTTGTTTAATTTTTCGGTTGAAAACGATTTTAATTAAATTTAATTTCGTAATTTAATTTTTTTCTCGGAATTTAATTTTGATTAATTTAATTATTATAAATTATTTTATACAAATTATTTTAATAAAACTAAAACCTTGATAAAAATTATAATTAATTAATTTTAATCAACTGAAAATAATACTAAGGGATTTAAAAATTATTTTATATGAGCTTTAAAATTTAATTAGATTTGTAAGTTTCCGGTTGGACTAGGAAATACAATTTTATGTTTAAAATTTGTAAAACATGTAAATTTTTGGTTTTAGTGGGAGCATTTAGTCATTAAACACTTGATTAGGTCTACATTCCTTTAAGGTTAAAACAACTCGATTAGAACTAATAAGGTTGAATAATTTGTAGATTGTTGGAACCTTTGATTAGTTGCTGCAAATGTTTATGTGATTCATGATTTTTCTACTAACTTGCTATGTGGGCCATTCATTGATAAATGAATATAAATGAGTGAATGGTATATAGTAAATGTACTGTTTTGCAGGTTATGGAAAGTGACTAGTATTTCCCAAATAGGATAGTAAATATGGTATGCGTACCATTAACTTGAATGTAAAATTTGTCTTATGCACCAAAGTTTTTATTTAAATATGGTCTGCGTACCATTAAATAGTTGTAATTAGTTTTAATTATAGAATATCCTATTTGAAGAAAATGGCGCCTCCCTTGGTGAAATTCAAGACGGAGTTTCCAATCCATTTTCAAAGACGGAGTTTGAAATTGAAGCTTCAAGATGAAGTCGGGCCCTACTAGATCACATTTAAATCTTATGCATGCTTTAAGTTATTTATTGCTTTAAATATGTCTTAATAATGCATGAGAATATTGCTTGATTATGTTGCATGATTAAGGATTTTAGTTCACTTAAAATCTACCCAACATAGTAAGACCTTAAGTTCCAAACTTTAAAAATTGAGTTAAAAGGTGCCATTCCAGAATAACACTTACTTTGATAACCTTTACATCAATCTAAGTAATTGTTTTCCTCCATATCAAGGTGTTACTTTTTTATTCTAAAGGGGTAAGGTACACAAATAATTGTGAGTACATGTTAGTTTTTGTAAAACTCAACGATATAAGTAAGGAGTCCTTTTATGTCGTGGCAAATGAGATAGGTTTACCTAATAAGTTCTTAGACGTACCTATCAACCAAGAATAGTTTCTAGACTATTAGCAAAGGATTTGCTTACCTAAAATATTTTAGAATTGAGTCTAAATACATAATGTGCTTAATTCTTCAACGATTTAAGGATATTGGATTCATTTTATTCACACCTGTCGGAACACAAAAACTCAAATAAAATGCTTAGTAAATATTGAATTATGCATGTATGCTAGAATTTAAGTTTATTAAGAGAAACTATGAATGGTTATTTATTTGTTTATTCTTTTCAATTGTAGTTTTAACTATGGAAAACAAAAATTCATTCAACATCCGATCAATTCTCGAAAAGGAGAAGTTGAGCGGGAAAAACTTCCTTGACTGGCAAAGGAGCTTGCAAATAGTTCTTATGCAGGAAGAAAAGGAGTATGTCCTCGAAGAGGCGATGCCCGAAGTTGCGGGAGAAGGGGTCACTCATGCAACCCTCAATTGTTGAATTGATGCCAACAAGGATGAAAAATGTATAATGCTTGCAAGGATGAAAAATGTATAGTGCAGATTCACAAGAAAACGTTCATCAACTCAGATGCTTTCACAATCATTAGTGAGTTAAAGAACATGTTCAAAGATCTGGCTCGAGTCGAACGATTCGAGACTCTTAGGCTAATTCTTGACACCAAGCTCAAGAAGGGCGAGCCCGTAAGTCCAAATGTTCTCAAGATGATTGCGTTAATTGAGAATATGTGTTGGTTGGATCAACAGTTCTCTCAAGAAATTGATGTAGACACCATCCTCCATTCTCTTCATAGCAGGTATGATCACTTCAAACAGAACTATATCATGAATAGTCTGGACAAAACGCTCATTGAGCTTCACGGTATGCTGAAGACCGCTGAAAAGACGCTCAAAAGTGATAAGCAAGATGTGCTTATGGTGCGTGGGGGCAAGTTCAAGAAATCTGGCAAGAAGAGGAATGCTAAGAAATGTGGCAAGGAGGCCAGCCCAACTAAGCAAACTGGCGGCACCAAGTCTGAAAAGAAGAAGGTGAGCCAACCCACTTCTGAGTCTGAATGCTTCTACTGTAAGAAGAAGGGGCGTTGGAAGAGATATTGCTTGAAGCTTAAGGAAGATCAGAAGAACGAAACTTTCGTTCCATCTTCAGGTATTTTCTTTATAGACTTTATACTTGAAAATTTAACTTCTTGGGTATTCGATACAGGTTGTGGCTCACACTTATGTTCCAATTCACAGGGACTAAGAAGACGTAGAAGGTTAAGCAAGGGTGAAGTCGAACTAAGAGTGGGAAATGGAGCAAGGATTGCTACATTAGCTATAGGAACTTATTATTTTTCGTTGCCCTCTGGGCTAGTTTTGGAACTGGAAGAGTGTTTCCATGTTCCAAGTCTTACTAAAAACAACATTTGTGTTTCTTGCTTAGATGCTAAGGGATTTAGCTTTTTAATAAAAGACAACTGTTGATCGTTTTATTTTAAAGAGATGTTTTATGGATCTGACAAATTAGTTAATGGACTTTATGTCCTAGATCACGACAAACAAGTTTATAACATAAATACCAAAAAGGCAAAAAAAGAATGATTCAGATCTCACTGTAGACACCTACTTTTGTCCCCGCTCCCGCAAGGGAAAGGTTCGATGATGAAGACGTAAATCTCCACTTGACAACGCATCTCCTATAAAATAAACGAATCTCGATTCCCCATTTCATTTCACCCGAAACCTGCTATTTATGGAAACCTGCTAAAAATAGTAACTGTCGTAAAAGGTAGCTTCTAAAAGTGGCAAATCATAAAAGATAGAAACCTGTCAGAATTAGGTGTTGCATTCCAACATAAATCCTAAATGAGATAGAAAACCGCGAGAATCCTATTCCTAATAGGATTCGGAAATAAGAGTTACGTATTAATTAAAATCCTAACGAGCCTAGAGTTCGTAACGGGCCCAGACGCATTCCGTCATAAAATTGATACGCGCTAAAAGACTCGAATTAATCTCAAACTCTACGGATTTCAGGAATCCGAATCTGACTAAAGAAAACAGCCTAGACCCTATTTTCAACGCCTGGCTCTGGGCGCCGAAATCTTCGGCGCCCAGGCCTGGGCGCTGAAAATACCTAGGTACGTGTTTTTTCCTAATTCTTTGTGGATTAGAACTCTGCGATTCTATCTTTCCACGAACTCTTCCCTATAAATAGGCCCCTAAATTCGACGTGAAAGGACACAACACAACAACACATAATTATATTCTGAGTATTGACTCCAACCCTTAGCCTAAGCCTCTCGCTGCGAAATTATTCACGCGTTCTGTGGCAATCGATCCATAAATCGAACAGAACGTATCCTGTCCCATAATTGAGATTCGTTAAATAAAAAGGAGAAATAGCAAAGTCAAAGTGGTTAGTTTTCTAAGAACCGTGACGCACCTCTCAAGGGTGCGTCGTAATGTGTCCCTTTTCGATGATTTAACTGCTTTCCTCGCCCTTTTTATGAATTGTTAAACTAACCTAATCTGATTGTTCTATCACGCCTAACAAATATAATATTTTCGGGAAATCGGATTATCATGCTAGGTCCCTTAATATTATTTAAATCAGATAATCACGATCGAATTAGTATTATATGTTGCATATTGCTAAAATCAACTCAGATTAGTTTAATAGTTAACGCATGTCCCTTCAATTATTTATGCTGAGCTAGTAAGGATATCCTGCCTCTGGAGTTATCGACGAGCGAAGTACTCCTCTCGGTAGTTACAGTCCCCCGAACCCTCAATCTCTACCTTGCGGGTGTATATTGAGAGATCCCCACACCAGGGATCACAAGGGAACCTACGGCCGTCGTGGTCAAACATAATTGCACTCCCTTTATGTCACGATAACCGGGTTTTGTCAGTTTTTCTCATTGTAGTTAAAAACTGAATGGCGACTCCTATATTACTAGTCAATTGGGTGTAAACTCACAGGAAATCCAATTACACTTGATTGAATAAAAAGAATCGTCACACCCACGAGGGACAAGGTCACGCATTAGCCTCGCGCTTTTTCGACCCCCTCACAGTGGCGACTCCACTGGGGATAGTGAAGGAAATACTCGTGCTTGTAGGTAATCAAAATAGCCGAAGGGTGAAACGATCCTACCCCGCGTTTATTTCCCCATCAAGTTGGGACGACCTGAAAATCAGCATATTAATGTGAACGGGCAGAACATCATAACGAATCTCGGCTCCCTCGGGAGTTGGGACTAAGGATACCTTTTTTTCGCCAATAGGGGGGTGCATACGCCGCGCATGTTTCCCACTCGGTACTTGTGCAGGTAGTACACCTATCCCGAACCCAATCGCTCGCTCATTAGGTCCCTCTCGCCTGCATGCCCCCTTGGCTTGCATTTGCGGGTTGGCCTCTTGAGCGAAATTCGTCTGTTGAAGACACTACCTCGACCGGGGCATGTGTTGGATCTACGATAGAAGCGGTACCAAGCCAGGCGCAAATAAACTACCCATAGAGGCATATCATAAACTACGTGGCATATTTAATTTTCAAATCCATGTTTGTAATGTAGTTACGTGTAGCGAAATATGTGATTGTGTGTGGCAAGCTATCCTAGAAAACCAACGACCTTAAAAACTGCCCAAACATTCATAGACTAATTTGCCAAAGAGTTATACCGAAACACGTGTTCCGCAAACCCGAATGATCGCCACAAAATAAGCGACGCTCGGGATTGCCTGTAACGAATCCCACAAATGCTGTTACGCGTAAAGGACGTTATTAGGCAAGCACGCAAATCGAAGTCGCATAAACAGAAAACAGAAAACGAGAACCAGCCAGGGACGAATTTTCAACGCCCCTGGCTGGGCGCCAGAATTTCTCACGCCCCTCGCTGGGCGCTGAAGTTGCTGCTTGGCCTTCTGGTCAGGCGCAACAGCCTCGGTGCCCGCGCGAAAGGAAAATACGTAGCGCAAAAAAAATGTTCATAAAAAGAATTGCTACGAGGGCGTAAGAAAAGCACTCGATTTCAAAAAGCGACTCGCAAAAAAATTAATAACTCTTTGTGTCGTTGTTAGGCCTCCTACGACGACAATACCCGGCACCAAAACCGAACGTGCTAATAACTATGAATGGCACACGGGCAAGTGTTTCGAAAATCCAAAGAATGACCAAAATAAAAAAAAACCCAAAAAGTGTACCGACAAAAGAAAAGGTGAAAAACCAATTTAGAGAGTCGAAGTCTAGACTAAGTAATGCTTGAAACTTTGGGAACCTAAACTTTAGCTTATCTTATGCCTAGGACTGGTCCTGCCACTTGGTGCCGATCAGGGAATCAACGGTTAGTGCGTCTCGAAGATACATCGCCAACACCAGGTTTAGTAACTCCAAGCTCCGTCCGTCGTCCCTCATTTCAAGGATCTCCGCTTCCCCAACCTCGATTCGCACCTTCAAACATGTCCATCGAAGATTTGCGAGACCAGATGGTCCAAATGACCCAACTTATGGGCCAACTGAAAATGGAAAATGAAGCTTTAGCGGCTACGCAAGCCAAAAATGACCTCGATAACGAGAAAAGGATTGAAAAAATGGTCCTACAGCAAACCATGGGGAGCAAATACTTCTCCCTCGATCCTGAACCTTTTCCTGGCAAATTACCAGAAAAGTTCAGTTCATCTGACTTACCAAAGTTCAAGGCCACGGACAACCCCCGTGATCATCTACTGAGCTTTGTGAATACCATGAACTTGAAGGGCGTGGACAAGTCCATGTACTTACCTGCCTTTCCTTTGTCCTTGTAACCTGTGCAGCTCAAATGGTACTATCACCAGGACACTAAGCTCTTCCCCACTTGGGAAGACTTTGTAATTGTCTTCATCAAGCAATACTCGTCGAACATGGATTTCCAAGTCACCATGCGCGAGCTGGAAGTTCTCTTCCAAAAGAAAAATGAGGGTTTCACAACCTACTTTGCTAGATGGAGGGACCAGGCGGCCCAACTAATCAATAGGCCTCCCGAAACAGAATTGGTCCAAAAATTCATTGACAACATGGACCCGGCTTACAGACAACACCTTAGGTACCTGGGACTCGACACTTTCAAAAGAGTTTATGATGTGGGAATAAAGATCGAGGACGACCTCGCCAAAACCATACAGAGAAAACCCACATATAAGACCAACACCTATAATCGGGGTAACACATCCCAAGCCCAAGAAGTCCATGCTGTAGAAGAGGCTCCCGCCCGAAGAAACCCTGTAAGATGGGTCCGAGACCGAAAGTTTTCCCCACTCGGGTCAACTTTGGTACAAGCCTTAGAAAGACTAACCAATCAAGGAAAGTTGAGACCTATAGGCCCCACCCGTGACCCTCCTATCAAAAGCAAATATTGGGTCGAAGGTACTTACTGCAAATTCCATCAAGGAAATGGGCATGACACTGAAAACTGCTGGAGTCTAAAACATACGATCCAGGACATGATAGAGGATGAAGTGATACCTCTCCCTAACGTTGGCAAACCCAACAACAACAAGAGCCCACTCGGCTCTTGTCACATCTCTCTCGACCAACCAGAGAATTTTGACCCCACGGTGTATATTACACCTCAAGGTGCACCACTCGCTGTGGTCCCTATGGATCGAATCGAGAGGGAAGTGTGCGGTGTGTGGAACGATGATGCTGAAGATATTTACCTATCTCAAGTCTCGGGCCAGGACGTCTTCACTGAAACTTGGCCCGGGTATGCTCTCATTGACACCACCCCTCAGGAGCCCGAGGTCGACAACCTCACCCGATCCGGAAGGATATACCAACCGGATATTCACCCGCCTCCTATGGACGACATCCTGGTTAGGCAAACTCCTGAGAATGGACGGCACGCCACTGTCGCGGAAGTCATTGAAAATCCTCTCCTGAAACAACTAAAAAGAACCAAGGCTGAGATTACCATCTGGGATCTTATGTGTACTTCAAAGGAACATCGCGAAAAACTTATTCGCTCACTTGACCTCATCTCAGTACCTACAGATATCACACCTGACTCATTGGTTAGCCATGTCACGAGAGATGCCGGAGAAAAGGCCATAGTTTTCACTGATAAAGACTTACCCAAAGAGGGGGGTGCTCACAATAAAGCCCTTTACCTAGTGGTTGGATGCAAAGGACAAAACATCCCCCTAGCGCTCGTAGATAATGGTTCGGCGGTTAATGTCTGCCCATTGCGAACCGCCCATTGCTTGGGGCTAGGAAGCGATGACTTCCAAACCTCCATGCAAGGGGTACGAGCTTATAATAACTCCCGAAGGCCTGTATTGGGGAAAATCAACCTTACCATTCAAATAATCGACATCAAGCCCACTTTCAACCTCCTCTTGGGGCGACCTTGGCTCCATGACTTAGGAGGTGTGGCTTCTACCTTGCACCAAATGGTTAAACTTAACCATAACGGGGTAATACTAGAAATCCGCGCCCCTCCTCTCGACGTCAGTTGTACTATGGTTGGAACGGCTGAAGCTGCAGACGACCTTTATGGGTTTCAAATGGAAGAAACAATCCAGTTCATCGAAGATTATGATCCAGCATTCCTAGACCCGCATGCATCCCGAATCATCCCTAGAATGCTGTTAGCTCAAGGCTATTTTCCAGGAACCCCATTGGGCATAAGGAAGAAGGAATGCACATTCCATCCTTTTTCCCGACAAATCTACTCCCTTTGGCTTAGGTTATGAACCAACGGAGGAAGATATTGCTGACCGCCTATCTAGGCTACGCCTTAACAAAACCAAACAAACCACCCTCCTTCCCCCGTATCAAAGGACCCTTAACGGGATGTTCGTTCGGGAAGGAGAAGAACACCCATGCTGTGATTTCCCTGAACCCTTCGTTCAGGATGGCTTGCTAAAACCCGGATTTGAAATTTTCCATGACTGCCACACCTTGGATGAGGCACCCCACCTCACCAAGACTAAAACAGCTGAAATATTGGACAACCAGGCTCTGGACATTGTTTAACGAATCGAGGCCTATGGAGGACGAGACTGTGATGACTACCCTAGCTTTACAAGATGAAGGTTTCGATCTAACCCGGTTAATCTCTCCTGCATCAACACTAGAAGAGGTCGAGAACGGATGGGTGAAGACATATCAGTGGGTCAACGCCAAAGGAATGGAATTCAAGATGAGTACCGGTGAAGGACCGAAGTTTTATGAGACTAAACCCCAGGCTTGAGCCACATAGAGCACCATTAGTAAAAAGCGCCTAGTAGTTCTTTAGATTGATAGAAAAAATAATAGAGACTTGAGATGGTCCTAAGGCCCTTTAGAATATGGGTCAGTTTTGTTTCAGTGTGTTTTCCTTACTTTCCGAATCAATAAAGGCGTAATATTTCTCCTAAAAATTTTATTCTAACACTAAATAAACACCAAATGTACTTGCAAAATATAAAAAGAGGCGGCCCACTCTAGGCCCAACAAACAAAGCCCACTCGGTTTTGAAATAGTTCCATGGGAACCAATTCCCGAAACCCACAAAATAAACCACACTATCCCATTCATATCCCCAAAACCTAAAAAGCCAACCAGTGTCATCATAAGAGCCAATCCATGCAACCCAAAATCAAAGGAAATCAAAAATTTAAAACAATGCAAATGTTACAAAAAAAAACAGATTCATAAAACATAGATTCCATCATACCCTTCACTAACAACCCACCTCCAAAGCCTACACAAAGATCTTCATAACTTCCGCACCCTAACTCCATTTTCAAAACTATTTCAAGTCACCAATAGAAAAAAATTAATCCAGACAAAAGTACATTTCACGCTAACAGTCAAAAAGCCTCCAAAATAGCCTCAAAATTAACTTTAAATACGAAGCACAATATCAAGGCACAAAAAATAATAAACGCAAGAACATGTGAAGCAAAACGTCAAAAATTGACCGCCCAAGTCATTTTCAACGCCCAGGGCTAGGCGCCGAAATTTCTGACGCCCCAGCCTGGGCGTTGAAACTCTATGCCTGCCAAAAGTTTTCTTTTTGAAAGTGCTCGTCATTTTATCCGCACACAACGGAAAAATAACGAACACTTGGGGGGTACAGTACGTATCCAAATAGGTTTACCAAGAATATAGCTATACAAATTAGTCAAATTTTACGCAACCTATGGCAAAAAAAACGGCAGATGAAAATAATGATAAATACTTCACTCATTTGACCGACTAAGTAATATGTTTCCACCTCAGGGCATATCTACCGAAATCCGGCATACTAGAACTAATTCAAAAGCTAGAACTACGCGCGACCTGATTCTGACAAGATACGTAGGCAATCCTTACTAAGGATTCGGTCCAAATAAAAAATAATATATTCTTTGCAAAAAAAGTGTTAGACATATAAAATACATAAAAAAGAGTAGAAACAAAAATAAATGAAAACTAAAAATACGCCTTTATTAAAATATAATAAGAAGGAAAACAAAGTGCTGGGAATAAAAAAAACAAACACAACTGAAATAAATAAAGGGCACCTACACCCTAGCAAGAACTACACTACTCTAGTTCTTCCGGATCATCAAATAAAGTCTTGTAGAGAGCAATGTTCGCAGGATCCACCCCCACAGTCTTCTGCGCTGCCCCAATATCAATCTCCATAAGAACCGGCTCCTGGACACTAACTTCCAAAGATGTCAAGGCTTCAGAAACATTCTCAATTATAGCCCGCTCAGCCTCGAAGGCACAGGCAATGGTGGGAGAAGGGTTATTATCATCAACTAGACTAGCCACTGTTTCTACAGGCGGGTGAGGCTTCCTAACCCATACATTGTTCCGGCGACGATCTCCGCGAGAGCTTGCATTTCTTTTAACAACAGCAGGCCCCTTCATGTTAGGCATCTTTTTAGGCCTGAAGCTGGAACGGGGAGGAACTTCCTTTCGCTTTCGATCAGGACAAGCTTTCACAGTCTTAATACTATAGGTACGAGGTTTGGCAGAATCAGGACCCTCATACTTAACACGAATACGAGGTATCAAAAGCTCAGCCGGCTCCCCATTACGAGCCTCGGTCCTCACATCTTTGTCATCGGAGCTCATCCACAACTTGTAGTTTTCAGAAAGACCCACAAAACCATTTGTAGCTACGGCCCAACGCGGGAGACCATCATAATACTTGGCCCACGCTAAGACCCGTGTTTGTGCAAAGGCCGCTACCTTAGGTGGTACCGTATCACAAAAGGGGATAGTCTGCCTTAAACCATATTGACGCATGACTCGGTAAGGGAAAATATAAATGGGACGAGATAGCCCCAACAAAGAAACATAAACCGATACATCAGACCCCCCTGTCATAGTAGTCAAACCCCACCATGGTACCACCCACTTAATAGAACAAATGCCATAAGTAAAAAAGGAGGTCCATTCGGCCTCGTCCTGGCCTTGGTGCAAGTATTTTCGGTTACCCAAAGCTATAGGGCGATAATGTTTAGGATCGGCAGGAGCTTCCAAAAGTCTAAGCCGTTCCGCAAGCCAAATATGCAAAAACAGGTACAATCGAATCAAAAGAATGAAAAGAAAGAAAAAAAAACGGTTCCTGGGGCGCAGTTTCAACGCCCAGGACCAGGCGCCGAATATTCCAGCGCCCAGCCCTGGGCGCTGAAACTCGGCCCCATGCAAAAAGAAATATATGCAAAAAAAACATACATGTGCGCAAGGAAAAGATCGATTACCTGCAGCAATAGGGGGCTCCCCTTAAAATATTCAGACTTGGCGCCCTTCTTCAGTTCATCCGCACTCAGCAAAGTCTCAGCAACAACCAACGGCATAATAGAATAGCAACTTTCCATCTGGCTAATCAAGGGGATCAACCTTATGTCACCGAACTCACCATTATTATTCGACAGCAAATAATGATTCAACAAGCAAAATACAAGGGCTCGAATGTTCAATTTTTGTTCGGTCATATTCTTACTAGGCCTAAAGTGATGTTTTACAAGTTTCGCCAAGTTAACCTTATCATCTACAACAATTTCAGCAAACATGTTATCATCTAGCCCTAGGAAAGCCCTTATGGTTGTTTTACCCTCTTCAATAGTGCCAGGGGTAACAGGAGTAGCATTAGTAGGATAACCAAGGATCGCAGCAATTTCATCAGGCAAAGGATATATTTCATTGCCCCGAAAGGCAAAAACATGATGATCGGAGTCCCAAAAGCTTAGGGCAGCATGCAGAAAGTTATAATCAATATTAATTTGTTGTAAACCTAAAAGTGCCTCTAAGAGGTATTCTTTTAACAAAGCTTTTTCTGTGGGAGTAAGGGCCCGTAGCCAACGCCTAACAGTCCGTTGGAGTGAGAAAGTAGGGATCGACATGGCAAAAGCAGTAAATAATTAGAGCACACCAAAAGGAGAGAAAGAATTTGAGAGTGGTGGAAAATAAAGACGTATCTAGCCCCTATATATAGCTGAACGCACCCAATGACATCCTGATCCCATTCGGAAACGTGTTAGGAAATCCGAAAATCAAATATTACCAGGAAAGGACTTTCAGCGCCCACGCCTGGGCGCCGAAATGTTTAACGCCTGAACTTGGGCGCTGAAAATGCAGCCCAAGACCCAGATTTCACAAAACACGGAACAGGAAAGGACTTAAGACCGTGTTGCTAAACACGAGGCCCTATTGCAAGTAGGATCAAGCCCAAAGCACCTTTAGCTCCCAAATAAGCAAAAAAAAATATAAAAAAATATATATATATTGGTCGAAACTTAGACTCGTCTCAGAAAATGCTCATGTACACTTTTCAAAAAAAGCAAGTTAAATATCATGGTCATTCTTCGAAACACCAAAAATATGTGTCGTCAAGTCATTGGTTTTCCAAATAAAAAATGTATGTCTGTCAAAGGGTTAATCCGGGCCAAGCTAAAACCGGATGTCGCCTGAAAACTAAAGTCGCATTCCACGGCTTCCCTAAAATAGCACACTACTATAGGAGGTCGCTCGCACATACGAGCATGACCCCAAACATGATTACAAGATGCGAAAAACAACTGACGAGCCCCAGTGCTTGGGGGCTCGTGAAAAAAATAGACTCAAACAGGGAGCGCGCGATCAAAATCACATTCCTAGACTGCGCCATACACCATATCATGTTTGGATATCTCAAAAAAAGAACAACAAATAGGTTCGACCTCATCGAAAGGACGTCACTGACGCTTGTGCACGGTCCTCTGATCAAAGACCAAGTCGAGCCGTAAAGACTAGCTCAAAATCACGAAAATGGACGGTCGCAAGACAAAGATCCGTCTGAACACGTTGTCAGCCCACGTTCAGGTTACAACTAAATTCGACCACCCCTCGAAAGAATTCGCTCTTGCAAGAATCAATAAAAGAAATTCTCAAAAGAAATCACGAAGAACCAAAGAAATAGGGACTTGCCCATCTTCAGTCGGCAAGATCGCGTCACAAACCGCGCGAGTTCCCAAATCGAAAAGAAAACGAATTCAGGGACGTCCACCCTCAGCGGACAGGGCTCGCCCACCCTCAGCGGGCGGGGTCTGCGTCACTAGCCGCGCAGGTCCTCAGTCTTCGAAAGAAATAAAAATCTTCAAATTTAAAATAGGCTCGCCATCTTCAGCCGGCGGGGTCTACGGCGCAAACCACGTAGGTCCTTATTTTCAAAAAAAGCAAAATAAATTTCAAAATAGATTCGTCCACTTCTATCAGACGGGGTGTCCACCCTTAGCGGACAGGTTCGCCATCTTCAGCCAGCGGGGTCTACGTCACAAACCGCGTAGGTCCTTATTTTCAAAACATCAAAACATATTCGTCCACTTCTTCGGACGGGGCGTCCACCCTCAGCGGACAGGCTCGCCATCTTCAGCTGGCGGGGTCTGCGTCACTAACCGCGCAGGTCCTTAGTCGCTGCAGCGATAACTTTTGCTGGATTTTCCTTCGTTTTACGTCCTATAAAAACAAGGGTGCTGGATTTTCCTTCGTTTTACGTCCTATAAAAACAAGGGGGTTTTCTCGTTTAGCTAGCCCTGAAAATGAGAATCTTTAAAAAACGTTTTACCTCGTGATTGGGCTTGGCCAGGCCCAATTACACTTTATAGCTTTGATTTCAAAAAAACTCTGTAGCTACTCCGGATGACAAAGTGAGGGAGTTTCTACGCACCTTTAGATTCTTCCAATGACAAAGTGAGGAAGTTTCTATACTATCAGTTGACAAATCCCAATGACACGTGAGGGATATGTCGACACTTCAAGTGATGACCCTTAAGTCAAATGTTATCACTCGGGGGCTCGTGAGACCCTCGCAAAACAGGTCACATACACCATAGCTTGTGTGACGCACTCCGTCTCATACTTTGACCATCGTCTTACTCCAAGACTCCGTCTAATTCTGACAGCTTTTTAATAAAAGACAACAGTTTCTCGTTTTATTTTAAAGAGATGTTTTATTGATCTGACAAATTAGTTAATGGACTTTATGTCCTAGATCACGACAAACAAGTTTATAACATAAATACCAAAAAGGCAAAAAAAGAATGATTCAGATCTCACTGTAGACACCTACTTTTGTCCCCGTTCCCGCAAGGGAAAGGTTCGATGATGAAGACGTAAATCTCCACTTGACAACGCATCTCCTATAAAATAAACGAATCTCGATTCCCCATTTCATTTCACCCGAAACCTGCTATTTATGGAAACCTGCTAAAAATAGTAACTGTCGTAAAAGGTAGCTTCTAAAAGTGGCAAATCATAAAAGATAGAAACGTGTCAGAATTAGGTGTTGCATTCCAACATAAATCCTAAATGAGATAGAAAACCGCGAGAATCCTATTCCTAATAGGATTCGGAAATAAGAGTTATGTATTAATTAAAATCCTAACGAGCCTAGAGTTCGTAACGGGCCCAGACGCATTCCGTCATAAAATTGATACGCGCTAAAAGACTCGAATTAATCTCAAACTCTACGGATTTCAGGAATCCGAATCTGACTAAAGAAAACAGCCCAGACCCTATTTTCAACGCCTGGCTCTGGGCGCCTAAATCTTCGGCGCCCAGGCTTGGGCGCTGAAAATACCAGGGTACGTGTTTTTATCTAATTCTTTGTGTATTAGAACTCTGCAATTCTATCTTTCCACGAACTCTTCCCTATAAATAGGCCCCTAAATTCGATGTGAAAGGACACAACACAACAACACATAATTATATTCTGAGTATTGACTCCAACCCTTAGCCTAAGCCTCTCGCTGCGAAATTGTTCACGCGTTATGTCGCAATCGATCCATAAATCGAACAGAACGTATCCTGTCCCATAATTGAGATTCGTTAAATAAAAAGGATAAATAGAAAAGTCAAAGTGGTTAGTTTTCTGAGAACCGTGACGCACCTCTCAAGGGTGCGTCGTAATTTGTCTCTTTTCGATGATTTAACTGCTTTCCTCGCCCTTTTTATGAACTGTTAAACTAACCTAATCTGATTGTTCTATCACGCCTAACAAATATAATATTTTCGGGAAATCGGATTATCATGCTAGGTCCCTTAATATTATTTAAATCAGATAATCACGATCGAATTAGTATTATATGTTGCATATTGCTAAAATCAACTCAGATTAGTTTAATAGTTAACGCATGTCCCTTCAATTATTTATGCTGAGCTAGTAAGGATATCCTGCCTCTGGAGTTATCGACGAGCGAAGTACTCCTCTCGGTAGTTACAGTCCCCCGAACCCTCAATCTCTACCTTGCGGGTGTATATTGAGAGATCCCCGCACCAGGGATCACAAGGGAACCTACGGCCGTCGTGGTCAAACATAATTGCACTCCCTTTATGTCACGATAACCGGGTTTTGTCAGTTTTTCTCATTGTCGTTAAAAACTGAATGGCGACTCCTATATTACTAGTCAATTGGGTGTAAACTCACAGGAAATCCAATTACACTTGATTGAATAAAAAGAATCGTCACACCCACGAGGGACAAGGTCACACATTAGCCTCGCGCTTTTTCGACCCCCTCACACTCACCTATCTGTGACATTGTCGATTAGGCCATATTAACATGAAGCGCATAGAAAAACTTCAAACGGAAGGAATTCTAGAACCATTTGACTTAGAGGGTTATGGTAAATGCGAATCATGCTTACTTGGCAAAATGATAAAGCAACCTTTCTCTAAAGTTGGAGAAAGAGCAACTGATCAATTGGGTTTAATCCATACAGATGTATGTGGACCAATGAGTTCAAATGGTAGAGGTGGTTTCAGCTACTTTATCACTTTCACTGATGACTTTAGTAGATATGGTTATGTCTACCTAATGAAGCATAAGTCTGAATCCTTTGACAAATGCAAGGAATTTCAGAGTGAAGTAGAAAATAAATTAAGCAAGAAGATTAAAGCACTGTGGTATGATAGAGGCGGTGAATATCTGAGCTATGAATTTTATGACCATATGAAAGAATGTGGAATCTTGTCAGAATTGACTCCTCCCGGAACACCTCAATAAAACGGTGTGTCAAAACGGAGGAACAGGACCTAGCTAGACATGGTTCGATCAATTTTGGGGACATGCACTAAACACAGCTGCACTCACACTAAATAGAGCTCCGTCTAAAGCTGTGGAAAAGACTCCATATGAGTTATGGTGTGGAAAGCCTCCAAATGTGTCTTTTCTTAAGATTTGGGGTTGTGAAGTATACGTCAAACGATTAATTTCAGACAAACTTCAATCGAAATCTGACAAATGTATCCTTGTGGACTACCCAAAGGAAACAAAGGGGTATTACTTCTATAATACATCTGAGAACAAGGTGTTTGTTGCTCGAGATGGTATCTTTTTGGAAAGATATCACATTTCCAAAATGACAAGTGGTAGAAAAGTAGACATCGAAGAAATTCAAGTCGAACAACAAACTCTAGAGAATGCTCAAGATGACATTCAGGTTGAAACTCAGAGATCTTTAGAAGTATCTGGTGAGAATCAAGAACCAACTAGAAATATAACCTCGCGTAGGCCGCAGAGATATAGGTCTCAACCGGAAAGATACATAGGTATTTTGACGAATGAGAGCCATGAAATTCGATTGATGGGAAGCGATGAACCTGCGATTTACAAACAAGCTATGACGAGCCCTAGCTCCAAGCAATGGAATGAAGCCATGCAATCTGAATTAGACTCCATGTCTGAAAACCAAGTTTGGGGTTTGGTCGATTTTCCAGATGGCTACCAAGCCATAGGAAGAAAATGGATTTTCAAACTGAAAAAGGACAAGGATGGGAAACTAGAAGTTTTCAAAGTTATATTGGTTACAAAAGGATACAGGCAAGTGCACGGTGTGGATTATGATGAAACCTTTTCACCAGTTGCAATGCTAAAGTCTATTCGGATAATGTTAGCAATCGCTGCATATTACGATTACAAAATATGACAGATGGATGTCAAATTCGCTTTCTTAAACGGTGTTTTAACAAAACCTGTGTTTATGACACAACTTGAGGGTTTTGAGGATCCAAAGAATGCTAAAAAGGTCGGTAAGCCAGCTTAAGAAGTCCATCTATAGATGGAAGCAAGCATCAATGAGATGGAATATACGTTTTGATGAAGCAGTCAGTGACTTTGGCTTCGTCAAGAACGCAGACGAATATTGGGTATACAAGAAGGTCAGTGGGAACAAAAATGCTTTTCTAGTGTTATATGTCGACGACATATTACTTATCAGAAATGGCATTCCTATGTTGAACTCTGTCAAGATTTCGCTTGGGAAATGTTTTTCGATGAAGGATCAAGGAGAAGCACTGTACATACTGGGCATCAAGATCTATAGAGATAGATCTGAAAGACTGATTGGACTTAGTCAAACTATATCAATAAGGTGCTTGAAAGGTTCAATATGGCTGACTCCAAGCGAGGCTACCTACCCATGTCTCATGGAATGACTCTAAGCAAGACTCAGTGCCAAAAACACTGGATGAGCGTAGACGAATGAGTGGGATTCCTTATGCATCATTGATTAGCTCAATAATGTATTCTATGATATGTACACGCCCGGATGTTGTGTACACACTCAGTGCTACGAGCAGATACTAGTTAGACCCAGGAGACACATTGGACTACTGCCAAGAATATTCAGAAGTACCTGAAGGGCACAAAGATGATTTCCAGGTCTATGGTGGAGATGATGTATTAATTGTTAAAGGCTATACGGACACAAGTTTCCAAATCGACAAAGATGATTTCAGATCAAAGTCTGGGTTTGTCTTCTGCCTCAGCAGAGGTGCAGTAAGCTGGAAAAGTGCTAAACATAGCACCATTGCGGATTCTACAACTGAAGCGGAGTACATTGCTGCACATGAAGCAGCAAAGAAAACTATTTGGCTACGGAATTTCATAGGTGAACTTGGTGTAGTCCCCTCCATTAAAGGACCAATAGCTCTATATTGTGACAATAATGGAGCTATTGCACAGGCAAAGGAGCGTAGACACCACCAGAGAGTCAAGCATGTACTGCGTAGATTTCACCTTCTACAAAAGTTCGTGGAAAGAAAAGAAGTCGAGATAAGCAAGATTGGAACTGACGACAACATCTCAGATCCATTGACTAAACCTCTGCCGCAAGAGAAGCACAACTCGCACACTGCAGCTATGGGAATCAAGCATGTTGGAGAATGGCTTTGATGTCCTTAATAAATGTTTTAAAGTTTTAGAGTTTAATACTTTGTCAAACGTTTTTGGTTAACCATTCATATAAATGAATAAAATTCATTTTTCCATTTAATTTTGTGGTTTATTAAATGATGAGGCTTTTCAATTTGAGGACATATTTAAGATAGACTGTCAGGACCAGTCCTGTGACTAAAAAAATTCTATCAAGTGAACTTGAATGTCAAAAGTTGAAAATGGTCCCTAGTCGGAAGTTTTCAATAAAGGTGGACACATAAAAAACGCTAGACGACTAGAGTGCAAGATGACTAGTAGTTATGTTTCTTGAACTATGTGGACATGGCAATGTCGCAATCTTTTGAATAGATACTTACTTGAAGAGATTAGTATCGGAAAGACCTATGAAACTTTACTGTAAGGGATGAAAATCTGTTATAAGTACATTTCATTACATTATTAGACACTAATCCTCAATACCTGAGTGATTTGAGATTACTTGTTTGAGAACTGGTTACTTTGACGTTGTCAAGCGTTGCACCGTAAAAGGAGACTATAACGGCAACGCTCAGGTAATCACCGATCAAACGGAGTCTAACCTCAAGATCACAAGATTGGGATTGTCCTCCCATACATCAGGATGAGATGCCGAAAGTTGTACAAGGCCAATCGGAGAGGTAGAAACTGAAAAATGCATGGTCGTGCTCAGATGAATCATAGGCTATGAAAATCTGTTTATTTGATCAGTTGAACTCTGAAACCGAGAAATACCTCTCGGCATAATAAGGATGACTACTCTTACCTTATGTTCACTAGGAGGCATCAAGCGACAAATGCGGTTCCGGAGGAAAAGTGGGAGACTGAAGGAAATAATGCCATTGGTCCAAGTATGCATTTAATGCTAAGTCTAATAAATGCGGTTCAGTATTGATTAACAAGTTAATAATTCAGTGAGATCAAGTGAACTGAATCCCTAGCTAAAGGTCGATTCAGTTCAAGTGGGATTAATAATATTAATCCATAACTTACTCATGACTGAACCCGTAGGGTCACACAAATAGTACGTGAACGGATCAAGTGTTTAAGTGAATATATTATTCATTAAGTACTCCATTTATGAACATTCGGAATCGACGGATCTCGGTTCCAGTGGGAGCTAAAATCGTCAATAGGAAAAATAAAGAATACTCCGGAAATGATGATATTGCCAGAAACGGAACTATGGTTCATAACGGAAATATAAATATTATCCAACTCGTAGATGTTGCCGGAAACGGAAACATGGTTCGTATGGGAAAATATTATCGAAAATAGAAATATTGCCGGAATCGGAAATATTGCCGGAAAAGGAAATATCACCGGAATCGGAAATATTGTCGGAAAAGGAAATTATTTCCGGAATCGGAAATATTAACGGAAACGTAATATTTGTTCGAAACGGAAATGAATTCCGGAATCGGAAAACGAATCGGAAGCTCGACGAGCGACAAGCCACATGCGAGCCGGCCCATCGCTCGATGAACAAGGCAGCAGCCATGGGGCCGCGCCCTGTGAGCAAGGCCGCAGCCTCATGGGCCGCGCCAAGCTGCAAGCAAGGCAGCAGCTCATGGGCCGCGCCAAGCCTGAGGCAAGGCAACAGCGCATGTGCTGGGCCCAGCCTACGAGCATCGTGTGCAAGGCCTGCCGAGGCATGGGCTAAGGAAGCACCCATGTGGTGTGGGGGAATGTAGTTAAACATGATAACATGTGCGGAAGCAATCCCCAAAGCCAGGAAGCATGTATAAAGCACAGATCAAGCATACATACGTTTGAAGCGCGTTTTCCACAAATTGTCAACGAACACGAACTTAGAACTCCACTTGTCGTTCCTCTACTTGGTTCACCGACACGATCAGATCCGTCTTGATTATCGTAGCTTAGACAATCGATCGAGACTTTTTCTTTTTGGGATGAACACACTTTGGAGCCACATAGAGAATTAGGGTTCTCTGTGACTCTAAGGTTTTAGTGTGACTGAATTGTATTGTGTTGGAAAAGGGGTTAGAAGGTTATTAACATAACCTTACTAACCGACCAATCCATAAGGCAAGGCCGACCAGTAAGCCCCGCGCAAGAAAAGCACAGCGAGCTGGGCCATGGGCCTCGCTGTTGTGGCTGTGTCGCTGCTTCGGCCCGCGCGCACACGCGCAGCTCGCTCGGCCATGGGCCAGCGCTGCCCTGTTGTCGTGGACCTGCTTGCTTGCCCAGCGCGCCCATGGGCCTTGAGTGCTTCGTGCACTCGGCTCATGGGCCTCTCTTTCTATTCGCGATTAATATATTTCCGATATATTATTTATCGTTTCGTATACGATGAATCACCGTCGTATGATACGATTTATTCGTTTCGCCTAGCTTACGAATATTTGCGATACGATATACGATTCCGATGCAATGTTGTATCGTATAATACGTTTTCCAACTAATTCCCGAAAAGCTATTAAATGAATTTCCGATTCATTTAATCCGGTGATCTGTTACGTGTCATTGGTGTAACCTTGTAGGTTCAGTCAAGAGTAAGCTGTGAGCTTAATATTCATTAGAACTCACTGATCGGAAGCATTGCTCCAGCTAGCTGTTCCGATCACTTGATCTCACTGAATTAATTGTTCGCAATTAATCTGAACCTTGGTATTAGACTTAATGCACCTTGGGTGAAGGACATATTTCCTTCAGTCTCCCACTTGTCATTCAGACAAGTGTGCATTCACATTCCTTTGTCACTTAGTGTTACTTACTGAACATAAGGTAAGATCCAAGCCATCCTTATTAGGTCCAGAAGTGTTTCTCGAATTACAGAGCTCAACTATTAAACTTTTGCAGAAGGTTAAGCATTAACCATTCTGAGCACGGCCATGCATTTTACAGTATCTAACTCTCCGAGAGGCCTTGTTACACAACAACACCATATTCTATCAAAGATAGGAGGACAATCCATTCTTGCAAACTATGAACACTCACTTTGATTCATAGTACGCCCAATAACTACTTTTATAGCCTCCTTTCACGGTGCGACGTTTAGCGAGCATCAAAGCGAACTAATTCTCAAACGAGCAGACATAATCGCTCATGTTCTGAAGAACGGTTTCTAATCACCATTAATGAGAACTACCTATGATATGACTTTAATCTCTTAAAGTGTTCTCATGGTCAATCCGATACAAGATCCAATAAGTATCTATGCAAAAGATTCTGACATCCAGTCACTCTAGTTCAAGAAACAGAACAAAGTAATCTACTTGCAATCTAATCTTCATTAGTCATTGGTCGTCCACCTTTTAATGACCTGGATTAGGGATCCTTTTGTGACTTCGATATTCAAGTTCACTTATGGGTGTTTGTTTGTCGAAGAATCCATCTTGACATCCCATTTGAATGATTTGAATCACATGGACTTATCATTTAATACTAAACCGAAATTAAATGAATATGAAATAATAAATTTGATAAATATGAAATGGTTAAACCAATTATTTTAAACATAGATCTAACAGATGTTCTAAAACAATACTTAGACAATCAAAGCCATTCTCCAACATGCTTGATTCCCATGGTTGCTACATGTGCATTGTGTTTCACTTGTGTCAACGGTTTAGTCAATGGATCCGCGACGTTGTCGTCAGTTCCAACCTTGCAAATCTCGATTTCCTTTCTTTCAACGATCTCACGAATTATATGAAATCGCCGCAGTACGTGTTTGGACTTCTGGTGGCTCCTAGGCTCCTTTGCATGGGCAATGGCTCCGCTATTCTCGCAATACAAAGCCATTGGTCCTTTAATCGACGAACTTCCAAATCCAAACAGCTTCCTTTGCTGCTTCTGAGGCAGCAATGTACTCGGCTTCAGTTGTAGAATCCGCTATAGTGCTTTGCTTAGTACTTTTCCAGCTTACTGCTCCGCCGTTGAGGCAGAACACAAACTCAGACTGTGATCTGAAATCATCTCTGTCGGTTTGAAAGCTTGCGTCCGTATAGCCTTTAACAATCAACTCACCTGTACCACAATAAACCAGAAACTGATCCTTAGTCCTTTTCAGGTACTTTAGGATATTCTTGGCAGCAGTCCAATGTGCCTCACCTGGTTCTGACTGGTACCTGCTCGTTGCGCTGAGTGCGAACGAAACATCCGGCCTAGTATAAATCATAGCATACATGATGGATCCAATAGATGAAGCGTATAGAATTCCACTCATCTTTCTACGCTCATCAGATGTTTTGGGACCACTAGGAGAAAAAATGTCAATTGCAGCGCGCGAAAAAGGGACTATTTGCAGCGCTTTCGGGCGCTGCAATTGTGAGGGCTGCAAATACGACTTTTTTTTGCAGCAACCATAAACGCTGCAAAAAAGTGAGTAATTGCAGCTCACATTGCTCAATGTGCGCTGCAAAATGTACTTTATTTGCAACTATTTTTATCTCATGTGCGCTGCAAATAGTGTTTCTAGAGGCTAAAAAAAATTATTATTTACAACTTCCCCTGATGTGGTGGGGATTGCAAATAATGCATATTTATTATAAAAAATAATTCCAGCTACAGAAAAGCTGCCTCACGTTAACAAATCAACAATTATAACCAACAAAAACATCCACAAATAGTCTATATGTTACATTTCTTCGTAATTTAGGAAGCGTGACATGGAAAATACTATAAAACCCACAAAATCGATGTCCATGTGTTTAATACCCAAGTTGACAAAATCAATGTCTTCTGCCTTCTCTATCTCTATCCGCCTGACTTTGGGAGTTGGTGTTTCATAGTATGCATACCACTGAGACTGAATCTCCTGAGAAGCTCCAACTTCTTCATCAGGTATTCCTCATCAACTAGTCAGGCACCATTCTTCATCAGGTATTCCTCATCAAAGAAACAGATACTCACTGCTGACAGCAGATATTACAGTCAAAGAAATAAACATTGGTCCCTAAAGCACCTACTGTGACAACATTATTAAGGAAACTAAATGCTAGAGGATACCAAATGTTACAAAGAACAGCAAATATTTCAAATGCCTTTTGAAGAAAAAATTAAGTGGCACCTGTATGAAATTCGCTAGTCCCTGTAACTAGCTAAAAGATGGAAACAACAGCGGTGTCTCTATTCTCTAAGCAACTTTGCTTCAGAGGTAAATTCGCATTAATTGTAAAGAATCACTTTTATTTGGTCCATGCAATAAAAGCTAACAACCAGACTATCTTTCAAACATGGGCTTTTTTTCCAAATATGAAAGGATAAAGAAACCCCTTTAAGTTACTAAACATAAGATCCAAAGAGGTGCAACTCTTGCATAAATTCGAAAATTGTTTTCTGATAGCCTTATATAGTTATATGACCTCAAACACCAAAGAAGCTGAAATTCCATCATTAAAACTGAGGAGTTTGAAGGGTTACCTTGCAGTATGTACAACCACTATGGAGTACCATAGAATGAAACCACTGTCGACAATGTCTTGCATGTGGCATCCAGAATTTTAAGGCCTGCTAACCCTCTATAAGGAAGAGTTATGAGTTAATCATCCTAAAGGTGATCTCGTCATATTCTGCAATGAAAAAACCTTCATTAACATAATAATTATCAAATGGAGTCCTCGTGAAACTAAGTCAAGATTGAAGAACAATAAAGACATAGAGAGTTTAACAACCTGTTCTTTTCATATAAAGTTATTTTTCAATTTTCATCTCATATATGCCTACTCTTAGATTTCACTGACAACACCTTTTATTACCACTCATCAGTGTGATAAGATCAAAAATATGCTTTATCAACCAATATTGGAACTTTAGATTAGACAGGCTTTATTGGGTATCACAGGCATATGATAAATTTCCTGATTTAGAATATTAAGTGGCTCCAGATATTAGAAAGACTTAGACAGGGGAAGACTCTGCTACCATCAAGGATACATAGAAAAATAATATTTAGTCATAAATTAAGTAAGTTCTGACTTTCAGTTGTCATTCTATTAAAGCCAGAGATACCATCAAATGGGAGTTTGATGTTCACTAGGTACCATCAGATGACTGAATGGTTAGGCCGGCCAGCTAAGGACATACCACAACATCTTGCTCAGTTGCTCCTCCCTTGAAGGTTTCAACATCTATTTTACAGGTCCATTCAGGTTGAGTTATTGACCATACTTGTATAGTCGGTTTTTTATATAGACCACATAGTACATATTCAGAATCAGGGCCCACTGAATGTAGCTTATCTTATCTAAGCATGAAAATAACTGCACCACCTGTATAGAAAGAGAAATACACATTCTATATTCAGTTGATAGCAGAGAGTATGAAAGTATGAGAAACAGATAGGAAAACTAACAGAAATCTCAGCTTAGAATCGCTCTTACCCTGTAGGCTACAGTAAGTAATAAAATTTCAATATATAAATAGATAATATTTTATAAACAAAGGTATACAGGGTCCAACTGTTATAAGTGCATGAACTTAGGCTTGTACGTGGTCCAAATTCTCCTCTTAATTTATGGGAGAGTCTTGTAACCCAATCTATTTTCATATCTTCTCAAATGTTAACATAGATTAAGTGGAAGACTGTAATTATACACCCATACAAGTAAGCACCAGTAACAAAAATGATACTTTATAAAGTAATAAACGATCCCAAGTTCTAACTTCTAAGTATCCTTACAATTTGTTTAACCTTTAATGATGAAGTACAAAGTAATCAGAACTCAGAATAGAGCCAAAGAAACAGTTTGCGGGAACGAGAAACTAACATTCCAGTACATAAGTCTAGAGATAGTAAATAGAAAACGAAAAAATAGCAAATTGACAACTATAGCACCTTAAATGACCGAGTGTCTCGAATAGCCAGACGATAATCAAATGCAGCAGCAATGTAGCGAGCATTGGGAGAAAAACAGCAGGGCCCAGTCTGCTTATAAGCATCCGTGAACTCCATTCTTCTGAATATTCAATAACAATGCACACGAAAATCACCTGTAAGATTCCCAAATCTTTGATTCCGTCTAAAACTCTAAAATCATATTTCTCTTTGTTTTGGAACTATACCAAAAATTTAGCCTTTGAATGTGGTAATGCAGAGTTGCAGACATGAATAAGAAAGCAAAGAAAAAAGTGTCACCTGCTAGGTTTCAAATCCATCATTACAGCGACTAGAACGGTGAATCACACCAGGCTCCACCCAGGTTCCTTGATCCCCATGAAAAAATGTCTCGGTAAAAATGCTGTAGGAATACTTCATAAGATTAGACGGAATATTTCTCTTGCAGATTTGGGTAAATTTTTTGAACAATTTCAGACTCATTGCACTCAATTATTTGACAGCAAGTTAAATCATAAACATATACAAAATGCTTGCATCATGACAAATTTCCGTAGGAAAATCAAACAACTAAACATATTGTGAATTCCAAATAATCTGAACCAATTTGACTCCAAATCAATAAATTCGACTGAAACATTTTTAAAAAACTAACCCCTAAATTACCAGATCCAGTCTCTCAATTAACAGACCCCTTTACATCAAATTAACAACTAAAAAGAACAATAAATCCCCAAAAATTAACAAATCAAATCAGCCAAACATCATAAATCATTTAAAATCGAAGAAAACAAAGAGTTTAAGAATTGAAACCCTACCACAATTGACGAAGTGAAGGTAGAACTTCAAGTAAAGTACGAGTTCGACGTCCTCTCGCTCATCCGCCATCTCTTTATCTCTCTGTAGATCGGGGTTGAAACTTTAACACAAAATCGAAAGAGATGAACCCATTACATTATTTCAAAATAATCGACTAACATATCCAACAAATGAGAAAGAAAAGCAAAAAAATGGTGAGATTTAGAGATAGAAATATACTTTGGCACGAGGGGAGTTGGAAGGAACCAGATCGAAGCTTCTTTTTCGAAATCCCATTGAACGATTTGGACGAAACAAAGAGATAGAATTCTAGGGTTTGAAATGGAAGGAGAGTTCAGGGAGAGGAAGGAGAGTTCTAGGGAGAGGAAGTAGAAAAGTCACGCAGCGCGTACATTGGGAGGAGGTTGCAATTACACGCCTTTTTCTTAGCGTTCACTCACTTGCTGCGCTGCGAGTATTTTTTAAATTTTTTTTTTCAAAAAAGTTGCAGCGTTTACTGTTTAAAAACGGTGCAATAAAATAATTAAATCCTTGACCCGCGTTGACCAATGACTTTTCGTAGCATTCACACAATGTGTGAGTTGTAAAAAGGGAGTTGCAAATGACGTTTTCTCTACTAGTGGACACTGATTCTTGCTTAGATATGTGCCATGTGACATGGGTATCTGGCCTCTCTTGGCTTCCATCATATTGAACCTAGCTAGCACTTTGTCAATGTAAGTGCTTTGGCTTAGTCCAATCATCCTCTTAGATCTATCCCTATAGATCTTGATGCCCAATATGTATTGTGCCTCTCCTAAGTCCTTCATTTTGAAACACTTTCCAAGCCAAGTCTTTAAAGACTCCAACATAGGAATGTTGTTTCCAATAAGCAGTATGTCATCAACATACAAGACTAGGAATGCAATTTTACTCCCACTGACCTTCTTGTATACACAAGATTCGTCCTGATTCTTCATGAAGCCAAACTTATTGACTGCTTTATCAAATCGTTTATTCCAACTCCTTGATGCCTGCTTTAGTCCGTAGATGGACTTCTTAAGCCTGCATACCTTTTCTTGGTTCTTTTGATCGACAAAACCCTCCGGCTGCGTCATAAACACAGTCTCTTCAAAAACACAATTCAAGAAAGCAGTTTTGACATCCATTTGCCATATTTCATAGTCATGAAAAGCGGCAATCGCAAGGATTATCCGAATAGACTTAAGCATCGCGACAGGAGAAAAGGTTTCATCGTAGTCAACGCCATGAACTTGCCTGTAACCTTTTGCTACCAATCTAGCTTTGTATATGTATACAATTCCATCTTTGTCTTTCTTCAACTTGAAGACCCATTTGCATCCGATAGGTGTGAACCCATCCGGCAAATCAACCAAATCCCAGACTTGATTTTCAGACATGGAGTCTATTTCAGATTGCATGGCCTCTAACCATTTAATGGAGCTTAGGCTCGTCATAGCTTGCTTGTAAGTCATAGTTTCATCACTATCCAATATGAGAACGTCTAAGTTTCCAGTCAAGAGGACGTCTGTCCATCTGTCCGGCTGAAAAATAGTTCTACTTGACTTACGAGGGGCAACAACGTTTTGAGGAACTACTCCCACTGGCTCTTCTAAAGACCTTGGAGGTTCATCAACCTGAACTGCTTCTAAAGAGTTCTGAGTTCGTTGTTCGTCTCGAATCTCTTCGAGGTCTATTATTCTCCCACTTGTCAATTTGGCAATATGATTTCTTTCCAAAAAGACATCGTCACGAGCAACGAAAACCTTGTTGTCTGACTTGTTGTAGAAATAATACCCCATAGTTTCTTTTGGATACCCAACAAAAAAACATTTGTCAGATTTTGGTTATATCTTGTCCGAAATTAATCGCTTGACATATGCTTCACAACCCCATATCTTCAGAAAAGGCAAATTTGGAAGTTTCCCAGTCCATAATTCGTACGGAGTCTTTTCAACAGCTTTTGACGGAGCACGATTCAGTGTGAGTGCTGCAGTTTGCAACGCATGTCCCCAGAACTATAAAGGAAGTTCGGCCTGACCCATCATTGACCTGACCATATCGAGTAAGGTCCTGTTTCTCCGTTCCGACACTCCATTCCAATGAGGTGTCCCTGGAGCAGTCAATTCAGAAAGAATACCGCATTCCTTTAGATGGTCATCAAACTCGTGGCTAAGATATTCACCTCCTCGATCCATCTTAGAGCTTTGATTTTCTTGCCATGTTGATTTTCTACTTCATTTTGAAATTCTCGGAATTTCTCAAACGATTCAGACTTGTGCTTCATTAAGTAAATATAGCCATATCTACTGAAGTCGTCCGTAAACGTTATGAAATAGCTAAACTCACCTCTAGATTTCGTACTCATAGGCCCACATACGTCTGTATGTATTAGCCCTAGTAGTTCTCTTGCTCTTTCTCCCACCTTTGAGAAAGGTTGCTTTGTCATTTTGCCAAGTAAACAAGATTCGCATTGATCAATCTTCTCTAAGTCGAATGATTCTAGAATTCCTTTCCGTTGAAGTAATTACATGTGCTTTGTGTTTATATGGCCTAATCGACAATGCCACAGAAATGTGAGATCCGAATCACCAGTTTTAGCCTTTTTGGTATTTATGTTATAAATGTGTTTGCTCGTATCTAGCATATAAAGACCGTTTTCTTGTTGTGCTGAGCCATAAAACATTCCATTCAAAGAAAAAGAACAACTATTGTCTTTAAATTGAAAACTAAAACCTTTAGAATCCAAACTTGAAACGGAAATGATGTTTCTGGTGATACTAGGAACGTAGTAACAGTTTTCTAGTTCCAAAACAAAACCACTAGGCAAAGAAATAAAATAAGATCCTACGGCTAATGCAGCAATACGTGTTCCATTTCCCACGCGTACATCCATCTCGCCTTTATCAAGCTTTCTACTTCTCCTTAGTCCCTGCGAATTGGAACATAAGTGTGAGCCACAACCAGTATCTAATACCCAAGAAGTAGAATTAGCAAGATTACAATGTATAACATACATACCTGAAGGAGAAGCAATGTTTGCGTCCTTCTTCTCTTCCTTTAGTTTGGGGCAATCTCGCTTGTAATGACCAATTTCATTACAATTGAAGCATTGCGATGTGGAAGGAGAAGCATTCTTCTTCATCTTGCTCTTGGAAGGCACCAGATGCCCTCCGGGAGTGGACGAAGATGCAGCCTTGCTTTTCTTCCCCTTGCCTACTTTCTTGAATTTAGTGCACCTCACATTCAAAGGGTCTTGATTGAACTTAAGGATTTTCTCGAATTTCACGAGTAATTCCACAAGTTCACAAAATGTGCTCTTTTTCTGATTAAAGAGATAGTGCATCTTGAAACCCTCATAATCCTTATGAAGAGAATTCAGCACTAGTGCAATAGCTATCGACTCTTTGATGGAACCACCAAGTCTCTCGATTGACCGAATTAGTGTGTTTTTGTCCATCTTGACAGCGTAAATGCGCTTTTGTGCCTCTAGAAGTTCGATTTCTAGGCACGATTTGTGTGGGGTAATGAGCTTGAGATTGCTCATTGAATTAGCCAATTCATCAACCCTTTTGCCACCAGTTTGGCACATGGGTTGAAAACCCGCACAACATCTATCCTCGAGGCGACTTAGGAGAGAATGAGGCTCAAAAGTAATGAACCTCCCTCTCCAACTCTCAGGAATAGACTTAAGGATGAACTCCGTGACAAGGTACTTGTGAAGTGCCCAACTTCTGTACTTTTCAGGTGTCATGCCTCGCGTATCATAGCTAGGAAAAGGTTGTTCAATGACATAGTGTATGCCATTAACTTTCAAAACTTCGACAAGTTTCCCTTTCCATTCAAGAAAATTAGTCAAGTCTAACTCGACATCCAGAATTTCAGCTAATATGATTGTTGTTATGTTTGCGACCATTTTGATTACTAAAATCGAAAAGAATTTGCAATAAATAACCATTCATAAACTTCAATAACATTGAAATAAAAGCAAGCATGCAATCATTAAAGCTATTAAAACATTTCATTCATGCAAAAGAAAAAACATGGTCCAAAATGAATGAAACGATTCCAAGACCCCAAAAGTCCTAAATCCTTAAGCAGCTTTAGCATGTCTTAAGTAGTTTAAGATTTTAGGTAACCAAAACCTATTGCTAGTAATCTCCAAATTACTCTTGGTTAATAAATTAATACCATAATTTATCCCATTGCCACAACATAATGCCATTGTTGTTTGAGTTGAAACCACAATCAACGTGCTCCTTTAGGACGCCTTACCACCTAAGTCAACTAAAATAGCACCTTGCTTTAGCGTAAACCTACTACCTTAGATCCTTAAATTTTTGTAAGTGCTTGATTTGGAGGGCAATTTTTAAACTCAATATTACTTTGGACCTAGTTGTTTCTATGTTGGTTCGATTATTTAGTGAACTTAATCTAATCGAGTCATATGAAACAACCTAGTCATGCAAAGCATACATACATTCATACATTCACGAATAATATATATATATATATATATATATATATATATATATATATATATATATATATATATACATCTTGTCTTGAAGCATCCAATCTTTATCACCTCCTTGTTAGCTTGGCATACGTCCACCACACATCGTGTTCGTGCCTTTTATTCGTGCCTACGGACCAATTCAATTAAAAATAAATTTAATTTCACGAACTTGCATTAATTTAATATTATTTTTCAAAAAGTTACGATTTTTATTTTCGAAAAACAACGATTTTTAACGATTTAATAAACTTCAACGACAATCCAATTTCGTAAAATTATTAAATCAAGGGCTAACATTATTCAAACTTCTAAGAACGAACGAATCAACTTGAAAAATTTGAACTTTTAAATAATAAAATCCAAAACTTTAAATCGTTCATTAACATTTAAATTTCAGATTTTAATAATTAGGTTTAAGTGCGATTAAAATTAACGAAACCATTCAAAATATTAATCCAATAATTTTTAAAATTATCCACTGACCCATGAAATTATATCCCCTTTCCTAATTAACCGAATTATTAAACCAAAATTAATTAAAATTCAATTAGGGTTCCAAATTTTACGAACTGGGGAAAGTCAAAATTAGGGTTTATATTTATCGGAAAAATATGAAATTTTTACCATATATAAAAAATACACCCAGAAACATTGTGTCTAAATTTCAAGAAATTCCGAGTAGTTTAGGTTGACTTTTTAATTGAATTACTGTCTGACACTTTTAATTTTTATTAAAAAATTAACAAAAACGCCCAAAACACGACACTTCGAGGCCTGTTTTTGCAATTCCGTTCTCATGAGTTGATCTTAGAAAATCGTTTTCAATCAAATTAGGGTTTTAAAATTCGAAAAAACGAATATTTTTTATTTCGGAACAACTTATTACGCAATTCATCCAATAATTCGTAAAAATTCCGAAAATTCAACAAAAAATTCAAAATTTTCGACAGATGCAAAAACAAATAAATCAGGCTAAAATATGCTTTGAATACATAAGGCTCATGATACCACTGTAGGGGAATATAGTTAAACATAATAACATGTGTGGAAACAATCCCCAAAACCAGGAAGCATGTATAAAGCACATATTAAGCATACTTACGTTTGAAGCGCGTTTTCCACAAATTGTCAATGAACACGAACTTAGAACTCCACTTGTCGTTCCTCTACTTGGTTCACCGACACGATAAGATCCGTCTTGATTATCGTAGCTTAGACAATCGATCAAGAGTTTTGTTTTTTGGGATGAACACACTTTGGAGGCCCAGAGAGAATTAGGGTTCTCTGTGACTCTAGGGTTTTAGTGTGACTGAATTGTGTTGTGTTGGAAAAGGGGTTAGAAGGTTATTAACATAACCTTACTAACCGACCAAGCCATAAGGCAAGGCCGGCCAGCAAACCCCGCGCAAGACAAGCACAGCGAGCTGGGCCATGGGCCTCGCTGTTGTGGCTGTGTCGCTGCTTCGGCCCGCGCGCACACACGCAGCTCGCTATGCCATGGGCCAGCGCTGCCGTGTTGTCGTGGCCTTGCTTGCTTGCCCAACGCGCCCATGGGCCTTGAGTGCTTCGTGCACTCGGCTCGTGGATCGCTCTTCGTATTCGCGATTAATATATTTCCGATATATTATTTATCGTTTCGTATACGACGAATCACCGTCGTACGATACGCTATATTCGTTTCGCCTAGATTACGAATATTCGCGATACGATATATGATTCTGATGCAAGGTCGTATCGTATAATACGTTTTCTAACTAATTCCCGAAAAGATATTAAGTGAATTTCCGATTCATTTAATCTGGTGATATGTTACGTGTCATTGGTGTGACCTTGTGTAGACACCTACTTTTATCCCCATTCCCGAAAGGGAAGGTTCGATGATGAGAACATAAAATCTCCACTTGGCAACGCATCTCCTATAAAATAACGAATCTCGATCACCCTTTTCATTTCACCCGAAACCTGCTATTTATAGAAACCTGCTATTGATGGAAGCCTGCTAAAAATGGTAACTGCCGTAATGGGTAGTTGTTAAAAGTGGCAAGTCATAAAAGATAGAAACCTGCCAGAATTAGGTGTTGCACTCCAACATAAATCCTAAATGAGATAGAAATTGCAAGAGGAATCCTATTCCTATGATTCGAAAATAAGAGTTACGTATTAATTAAAATCCTAACGAGCCTAGAGTTCGTAACGGGCCCAGACGCATTCCGTCATAAAGTTAATACGCACTAAAAGACTCGGATAAGTCTCAAAGACTCCGTATTCCACGAGTCCAAATCTGACAAGAAAATACGGCCCATACCCTATTTTCATCGCCTGGCTCTAGGCGCTGAAAATACCTGGGTACGTGTTCTCTCCTAATTCTTCTTGGATTAGAGCTCTACAATTCTATCTTTCCACGAACTCTTTTCTATAAATATAGCCCCAAATTCGATGTGAAAGACACAATTCATATTCTGAGTATTGACTCCAACCCCTAAGCCTAAGCCTTACGCTGCGAAATTGATCCCGCGTTCTGTCGCAATCGATCCAAAAATCGAACAGAATGTATCCTGTCCCTTGTAGCTGTAGAATTAAGCCCCGACACTTGAGATTCGTTAAATAAAAGAAGAAATAGCAAAGCCAAAGTGGTTAGTTTTCTGAGAACTGTGACGCACCTCTCAAGGGTGCGTCGTAATGTGTCCCTTTGCATGATTTAATTGCCTTCCTCGCCCTTTTATAAAACTGTTAAACTGTTTAATCTGATTGTTCTATCATGCCTAATAAAGATAATATTTTGGGAAATTGAACTATCATGCTAGGTCCTTTAAAACAATCTAAATCAGATAACCGCGATCGATCTAGTATTATGTGTTGCATATTGTTAAAATCAATTCAGATTAGTTTAATAGTTAACGCATGTCCCTTCAATTATTTATGCTGAGCTAGTAAGGATATCCTGCCTCTGGAGTTATCGAAGAGCGAGTACTCCTGTCGGTAGTTACAGTCCCCCGAACCCTCAATCTCTACCTTGCGGGTGTATGTTGAGAGATCCCCACACCAGGGATCACAGGGGAACCTATGGCCACCGTGGTCAAACATAATTGCACTCCCCTTATGTCACGATAACCGGGTTTTGTCAGTTTTTCTCATTGTCGTTAAAAACTGAATGGCGACTCCTATATTACTAGTCAATTGGGTGTAAACTCACAGGAAATCCAATTACACTTGATTTGACAAAAAGAAACATCACACCCACGAGGGACGAGGTCACGCATTAGCCTCCTGCTTTTTCGACCCCTCACAGTGGCGACTCCACTGGGGATAGTGAAGGAAATACTCGTGCTCGTAGGTAATCAAAATAGCCGAAGGGTGAAACGATCCTACCCCGCGTTTATTTCCCCATCAAGTTGGGGCGACCTGAAAATCAGCATATTAATGTGAACGGACGGGACCGCATAACGAATCTTGGCTCCCTTGGATGTTTCATCTCGGGAGTTGGGACTAAGGATACCCATCGCCAACCAGGGGGTGCATACGCTTCGAATGTTGTCCACTCAGCACTTTTCGCTAGTAGTACACCCGTCCCAAACCCAATCGCTCACCCACTAGGTCCCTCTCATTGGTGCATGCCCCCTTGGCTTACATCGTGATTGGCCTCTTGGGCGAAATTCGTCTGTTGAAGGCACTACCTCGACCGGGGCATGTGTTGGATCTGCGATAGAAGCGGTACCAAGCCGGCGCAAATACTACCCATAGAAGCCTATCATAAACTACATGACATATTATTATTTTGCCTCATGATGTAATGTTAGTTATGTGTAGCGAATTATGTGATTGTGTGTGACAAATAATGATAGAAAACCAACGACCTTAAAAATTGCCCAAACATTCGTAAACAATTTGGCCAAAGAATTATACCAGAATACGTGTTCCGCAAACTCGAACGATCGCCACAAAAATAAGCGACGCTCGGGATGGCCCGTAACGAATCCCACAAACGCTGCACAACGCGTAAAGGACGTTATTAGGCAAGCACGCAAAATCAAAGTCGCATAAACGAAAAAATGTACGCAAACAGAAAACGAGCACCAGTCAGGGACGCATTTTCAACTCCCCTGGCTGGGCGCCAGTATTTCTAACGCCCTTCGTTGGGCGCTGAAGTTGCTGCCTGGCCTTTTGGTCAGGCACAGCAGCCTCGGTGCCCGCGCATAAAGAAAATACGTAGCAGTAAAAAAATTCACAAAATTTCTACGAGGACGTATGAAAAAGGCACTCGATTCTAAAAGCGACTTATAAAAAAATAAATAACTCTTTGTGTCGTTGTTAGGCCACCTATGACGACAATGTTCGGCACCAAAACCGAGCATGCTAATTTAAATGACCTTGAATGTCACATGGGCAAAGTATTCAAAAAATAATGTTCAAATAGAGTCTTCAAGGAAAAATAATGTTCGAATAAAAACTAAATCCGAGTCTAGACAAGGCTATGCCAAAGTACAATCTAAATCCTAAGTCTTAGTTGTCTTATCCATAGAATCGCTCCTAATGCTTGGTGTCGCTCTGCAAGTTAAAAGGTTAAACCATATTGAGTCTCCCTTCCTAACATTTAAATCAATAAGCACCCATATGTAATTGTCATCCCTTGCTAAGAATCTACGGCCTCAATACTCTCTCTCACCAATAAAAAGAATATATTATAGTATTTGCATAATGGAAACAGTCACATTTTGAAAATCATTCCCCCATAGTCGCACAACCCCCCAAAGTGAACCTAAGGTGTCAATACCATTAGCAAAAATTAATGGCTTCAAGGCTTATGATCACATTTGGTCACGACTATCATGGTCCTCTCGAGCCACTCGCTCCTTGAAATACTCCTAAGTACGCACTAAAAGATTTTCCATGAATGCAACATGACGAACCATGAAAGTAACCAAATCGGCATGCCATAAGGCTACCATCAAGGTAAAGCAATACACACTAAGAGGGAAACCGCACTAATGATTCTAGTCTCGCAAAAAAGAAAATTCGATCTCCCCAACTAACTAATTTGCCAACATTAAGCAAAATGGCGCGTGACAAATGAGCACCCAAGGGTTAAAATCTAAAGTGTCAACCAACGAAAGTTATGGTCCAATTAACCTAAGTCTGAAAGTTGCTTGGTCAAGTATTATGGGCTTACACCACGTCATTATTTTCAGTCTAGGCCACCTCCTTATATTCATACACGGGTTATAATCAGAAAGATTAATGAAAGTTCGAGTCTAAATCACAACTTTGAATTAAATCCCAGAAACTGGAGTCTGAAAAGAAACAAAAAATTATTTTCGATATAATTCTTTCGTTAAATTTCAATAAAGTAAAAACAACATTTTGAATCTACGCTATTTGCACATTTTAAGAAACGACTAAATACGCTTGCAAAGTAAGACAATTTAAAGGTCCACCCTAGGCCTACTAAAGCTAAAGGTCCACCCTAGGCCTACTAAAGTTAAAGGTCCACTATAGGCCTACCAAACGAGGCTTACTCAGTCTCGCTTCGTGACTCAAAGACCACAACCATCTACCTTTTAGCCCAAATAAAAAAAAAATTGAAGGATTTATGTTGGGGAGAAATCCCATGCAAAAAGAAAAAATAGAAAGAGAAAAGGGAGAGCGAAAAGAGCGAGCCATGAAATACTTAAAAAGAGAGAGAAAAGGGAGAGCGAAAAGAGTGAGCCATGAAATACTTAGCCCATACCTCCCAAAGTGCGAAATTTACCCAAGTAAACGAAGGAAAAGAATTGAGTCAACCAATCCAAATCATGCCACAAAAACTACATAAAGTTCTATGATGTCTACCCTTTCCAATCCTTATGTTCTTAGACGCCTTCGCTCTGGGGCCCCTGTTCAGCTCATTTAACCCATCCATGTTCTCATTGCCATAACCCAAGAAACCATTACCTTGACTCTTGTTCTTGAACTTATTGTCAACTGCAAACCATGTACGGCCATTGACACGTGCGTCATACCCATTATTTCCAAAGCCCAAACCTGCTCTTACACCACCATTAGTATAATGGCCATATAACTTATTTGGATACATCCTTGAGCCGTCCCCATACTACTCATTGGCCTAGGTTGATGTAAACTCATGACACTAGCACGAGGCTGCAAATTGTGAGTCCTAGCAGATGTAGTCCTCATGCTTGACTAATACCTATACAACTCATTCAACCCATCTTTCAAGCCGTCTTGAGTCACGAATAAAAAAAAAAAAGACAAATGAAAAGTACATTCTACACTTAACGTAAAAAAAAAAAAACTTTGCCAAGTGCAAAAAAAAAAAAGAAGCATTTAAAAAAAAGGAAAAGAAGCATTTAGCGCACAAAAAAGATTCGCAAATATTTGGCACGAAACAAAAAGGAGCAGCGCAAAAAGGCAGCCCAGAACACGCTTCAACGCCCAGCCCAGGGCGTCGTTCTTGCTTCCAACTCCCAATTCCTAAAAGTGTTCGTGTATTTTCCTATATACATGCGGAAGAATAACGAACACTTGGGGGGTAGAAGATCGTATAAAATACGCAAAATACGCGCGCTCCAAAATTTTCGTACACTTATTTCACCCTTTTTCAAACATTACGAGTCCACTCGAACGTACTTGTTTAAAATCGGCATTCTAAGAAACCATTTTCTGGCTAAGAACTACGCAAGACCTGATTCCAAATTAAATCTATTTAAGGCGGATACGTAGGCAATCCATGATTCGGTCCAACCAATTTACCAAAATATTAAAGCCTATAGAATAACAAGAATAAAAAATAAAGTCCCTTATTGAAATTTAATTACTTGCAATCCAAGTCGAAAGAAAAACTTAAGCCAAACAGAAGAATCCCAGTCATCAAGATGCCAAAATAAGCACACGTCGAAAAAATAATAGGGGCACGTACCCTTGCCAGAAGGAGCACTCACACTCCTAGGCACTTAGCCAATACTCAAAAGATCGCTTTGCCTCAATTGAATGGGGGCTAGCGCGAGCGTCCATGACCTCTAAAAGTACTCGACTTGACCCTCCCTTAAGCAAAGTAACTCACTTAAAGACCTTCTTTCACCACTAGACACAGTCATAATCGCCAACAAGTAGAAAAGGCAGTAAGCTTGCAATAAAGAGGATTGTCCTACGGCATCGCCCCATCGTTCCTTCGAACTCAGGGCACCCGTTCATGGTAATTCAAATGCTTGCGAATCCCCTTTGAAAAAAAACAAACATTGTCAATAGGACTTGGCACTTAACCAAGGCTCACCCTACTCAGACATATGACACGGGCATCTAAAATCGAAATCTGAAAGCATCATTAATGGGAAGACATAACAGCAACTGGGGGCTAAAAATTGAAATGAAAGAGCTAGGGAAAGAACTAAGTATACCTTGACCTTTTGTGCAGACATACACCAAGTAAATCTAAGTCAATTTGAAAACGGTTTATATTCCCGCAATTCTGGAAAAGATTGCCCTAAAAGCCTAAAGCATATGCCAAACGGGCACAAGTATATCTTGACGCCTGCACCCTGGCTACCAGCAAATCCTTAGACAGCATTCCAAAAATTGTAAGTATTTTGATTCACTCATATAATCCTGTACGAACCCTTCTATAAGTCAACCTACTTAGGACACCTCGGATTGTACACAGTAGGACTCGGATTTCAAATAATTTTCAAAGACTTCTTCGAACATAATAAAGAGTCGCTGGTTTAATCTAAGTATGCGTTTATCTCGACGTTGCAAGTGAGTCAAAAAGATTTCTAAATATGATTATGGGTAAAGAAAGGCACCTAGCTTTTGGTCAAGGCACACTTCAACATGTGACTACCTTGACCATGGCAATGTCGCACAATACGACATTTACAAGAGAAGTAGCAAATCACTACTCGAGCGTACCTCGCACTAAACGAGTCTGGTTCAAAACTGTTCATGATCCATGTCACCATGAATGCATAAAAACGTATGCCAAGCATTATAGCACCAAGCCAATCCCGTAGCTACAATTGGGGGCTTGAGAAAAACACTCTAAAAATACTCGAAATGACGATTTTATCGCAAATTCTCGACGCTAATGCTATACACACGTCATAAGGGCACAATCCTGAGGCCAATCGTGTAAAACGAACCTTAGGATGGCTACAACCCCTCCCAAATTCTAAGCACTACTTAGAATATATAAAGTCACCCCACTATCAAGGGTAACTGAAAATCGCGAGTCACCAAAACTCGATCAAACTACTGCACATAACGCTCGCCCTATTATCGCCCCTTACACAGTCTACGTCGTTCCAAAGCAAAAGCAAAAGAAAAATCAAGGATAAAAGAAAAAACTGTCAAATTCTGCCTAGAAATCATTTTCAACGCCAAGAGCTGGGCGCCGATATCTTTAACGCCCCAGCCTGGGCGCTGAATCTCTTGGCTTGCCAAATTTTCCCAGGTATAAAAACAAGAAAGAAACATCCATGAATCCTCGCATCAAACGAAGTAATAAGTCGTGCACACCCACGCAGAAGGTGCTACACTTGTTCGAGCACCTGAACGAGGCGTGATGAAGTACTCCAATGTAAAAAATAATAATGATATCCCAACACCTGGAGAAATGCTCTGATACATGCGGTTAGGACACAAGCCTACGTCGCACCATAAGTTCAACCATCCCACGATACAAGTCTAAAAAAAAGAGAGTAAGGTATATTGCACTAATGCGGGCACGACCAAAGAGCATGTGTAAAAGAGGCAAAGACTACTTATCGCCCAAATTCAAAATGCAAGCCACACGACTTCTACATTAAGGATTAAAGGTAGCAAAATATTACCTACCACGAGAAGAATAGCTCGCACCTACACGAGCGGAACCACAAGGCATCTTTCTCGAAAGAACCTACAAAAATCGTACGCCAAAAGGAAGCATCCCAACATGCATACTTGGGGGCTCCAAGCTACGAAACGACCATAGGAAAATAAATAAAAAAATCTCGAAGCAAATGTTTGAATGATCAAAGGGGGACGATGCTTGAGCCCACTTCATGAATAGGCCTGAACCCTATCAAGCTTCTAAGCAAACTATTCAAAATCAGTCATTGCTCAAATGATTCAAGCAAACTGATTAATCGACCGCACGCAACGGCCATTCTATGAACGCTCGTTCGCACATACATTCTAAGTATCGAACATTCACGAACGCGTTCAAAAGAAAAAAAAGAGCGATCAAAGTCCTACGCCTCAAGGTATGTTCCTCGGGCCATATAGACTCGCCCAACTATTGCAATAACTGTACGCCTTAAGAGCAACATTTCCTTTAAATATTCGCCCCAAAGCAACAAACACCGTAGTCCACCAATCGGCTACGGCTTCTCGAGAAAATCATCACGTTCTAAAAATAAAGAAAAACAAAAGAGAAGAGAATACGTAGAATTTCCAAGTGAAATAAACGAATGAACAAGAGGCCAACTATGTCATCAAAAGACCAGCCCAAACAACATTTTCAACGCCCCACCTAGGCGTGAGTTATTTCTAACGCCCAGGCCTGGGCGCCGAAAATGAGCCCAGGCCCAAAAACAGCTCCGACTTCTATAGGGCCCTGCCGTATCCATTCGACTCAAAAATTGCCGATTTCTTTACTGCAAGTCGCACCTCACGAATTTGTTAAGAGTAGCACACCACTACAAAGATCGCTCGCACTTACGAGCACAATCCCAAACATGATCAAGGACATCACAAAATGCGTATCCCTAAGGATTCTCTTTGACAAGAAATGACCATCAAGCACGAATGCTTGGGGGCACGAAAGAAAATATATATTTCAAAAGAGAGTGTGCAAAGTGAAAACAATATTCCCAGACTACGCTATACGAAGTCCCGTGTTTGGATAACCTCAAAAGATAAAACCGGATTACGACCTCAAGACAAAGGTCGCCGTTGATACTTATACATAGTCCCCTAATCAAGGACCCAAGTAGTGGCAAAATTGAGCCGTAAAGACTAGCTCAAAACCATGAAAGATGATGACCACGAGACAATGGTCCGTCTAAGCACGTTGTCAACCCACATTCAGGTTGCAACTAAATCCGAGCATCCCACGAAAGAAAATAAATTCTTCAAAAAACAAAAACAGGCTCGCCCACCTTCAGCTGGCGGGGTCTGCGTCACTAACCGCGCAGGTCCTTATTTTCAAAAAAAAGCAAACAAACTTCAAAACAGATTCGTCCACTTCTTTCGGACGGGGCGTCCACCCTTAGCGGACAGGCTTGCCATCTTTAGCCGGCGGGGTCTGCGCCACTAACCGCGCAGGTCCTTAGTCGCTGTAACGATAACTTTTTCTGGTTTTCCCTTTTTCCAAAAATTAAAGGATTGATTTTCCGTTTTTCCAAAAAAGAACGATGTGCTGGATTTTCCTTCGTTTTACGTTCCGAAAAAACAAGGGGGTTTTCTCGTTTAGCTAACCCTGAAAATGAGAATCTTTAAAAACATTTTACCTTGTGATTGGGCTTGGCCAGGCCCATTTACACTTTATAGCTTTGATTTCGAAAACATCTTTAGATACTTCCAATGACAAAGTGAGGGAGTTTCTATACTATCCGTTGACAAATCCCAATGACACGTGAGGGATATGTCGACACTTCAAGTGATGACCCTTAAGTCAAATGTTATCACTCGGGGGCTCGTGAGACCCTCGCAAAACAAGTCACATACACTATGGCTTGTGTGACGCACTCCGTCTAGTACTTTGACCATCGTCTCATTCCGAGACTCAGTCAAAGTGGGGGCTAACTGTAGACACCTACTTTTGTCCCCATTCCCGAAAGGGAAGGTTCGATGATGAGAACATAAAATCTCCACTTGGCAACACATCTCCTGTAAAATAACGAATCTCGATCACCCTTTTCATTTCACCCGAAACCTGCTATTTATAGAAACCTGCTATTTATGGAAGCCTGCTAAAAATGGGAACTGCCGTAATGGGTAGTTGTTAAAAGTGGCAAGTCATAAAAGATAGAAACCTGTCAGCATTAGGTGTTGCACTCCAACATAAATCCTAAATGAGATAGAAATTGCAAGAGGAATCCTATTCCTAATATGATTCGAAAATAAGAGTTACGTATTAATTAAAATCCTAACGAGCCTAGAGTTCGTAACGGGCCCAGACGCATTCCGTCATAAAGTTGATACGCGCTAAAAGACTCGGATAACTCTCAAATACTCCGTATTCCACGAGTCCAAATCTGACAAGGAAATACGGCCCAGACCCTATTTTCAACGCCTGGCCCTGGGCGCCCAGCCCTGGGCGCCCAGCCCTGGGCGCTTAAAATACCTCGGTACGTGTTCTCTCCTAATTCTTCTTGGATTAGAGCTCTACAATTCTATCTTTCCACGAACTCTTTTCTATAAATATAGCCCCAAATTCGACGTGAAAGACACAATTCATATTCTGAGTATTGACTCCAACCCCTAAGCCTAAGCCTTACGCTGCAAAATTGATCCCGCGTTCTGTCGCAATCGATCCAAAAATCGAACAGAACGTATCCTGTCCCTTGTAGCTGAAGAATTAAGCCCCAAAACTTGAGATTCGTTAAATAAAAGGAGAAATAGCAAAGCCAAAGTGGTTAGTTTTCTGAGAACCGTGACGCACCTCTCAAGGGTGCGTCGTAATGTGTCCCTTTGCATGATTTAATTGCTTTCCTCGCCCTTTTATAAAACTGTTAAACTGTTTAATCTGATTGTTCTATCATGTCTAATAAAGATAATATTTTGGGAAATTGAACTATCATGCTAGGTCCCTTAAAACAATCTAAATCAGATAATCGCGATTGATCTAGTATTATGTGTTGCATATTGTTAAAATCAATTCAGATTAGTTTAATAGTTAACGCATGTCCCTTCAATTATTTATGCTAAGCTAGTAAGCATATCCTGCCTATGGAGTTATCCAAGAGCGAGTACTCCTCTCGGTAGTTACAGTCCCCCGAACCCTCAATCTCTATCTTGCGGGTGTATGTTGAGAGATCCCCACACCAGGGATCACAAGGGAACCTATGGCCATCGTGGTCAAACATAATTGCACTCCCTTTATGTCACGATAACCGGGTTTTGTCAGTTTTTCTCATTGTCGTTAAAAACTGAATGGCGACTCCTATATTACTAGTCAATTGGGTGTAAACTCACAGGAAATCCAATTACACTTGATTTGACAAAAAGAAACGTCACACCCACGAGGGACGAGGTCACGCATTAGCCTCTTGCTTTTTCGACCCCCTCACACCTTGTAGGTTCAGTGAAAAGTAAGCTGTGAGCTTAATATTCAATAGAACTCACTGATCGGAAGCATTGCTCCAGCTAGCTGTTCCGATCACTTGATCTCACTGAATTAATTGTTCGCAATTAATCTGAACCTTGGTATTAGACTTAATGAACCTTGGGTGAAGGACATATTTCCTTCATGTGGCCCATCGTGGCTGCGTGGGTTGTTCGTCTTGGGCTCCAAGAAATATCCGATTGCTTAATTCCCAAGTAACCTTGAATTAAGTATTCCAAGTTTTATTAGAATTCAAATAATTAAGAGTTTAATTATAGTTGCAATTCTAATTGAATATGAATTTCAATCCTAGTAGATTTGGAAATTCTATTCCTATTAAAACTCAAATTCCTTATTTCCTACACTATAAATATAAGGCTAGGACCTCATAATTATACACATTAATTGAATTGAAAACATATTCTTTATTCCCATTGTGTTCAAGGGAGAACATAATACAAGACTACCCGAATACATAAAATCTTAAGTAAAATCCTAGTTGGTTGAACCTAAGGCGGATCAGTACGTGTTGTGGACTTTTTACGGAGGGGCAACGTTTGGGGCTCTAAAGACTTGTTCTTGTTCGGTTCGGGAGCAGCTAGGGAAGGCACACATCACATTGTATGTCACTTAAATTATGCTAATTGACTATGTGGAAAATAATTTGGATTCTGGCTTTATGGTTTTTCCGCATGAATTATATTGTTGTATTATTCATAACCTATCAGAGAGAACAAAAGAATAGGTTAAGTCCAAAGCCAAAGGTATAAAGCACCGTTGGGTAGGCTGAATTGGTCAAATGAGTATCTAGAGATCTCGTAGATTGTTGGAGATAAGCAAAAGACGTGCGTGTAGTGGCAACCAACGATCCCCTACTTCTTAGCACTAGTAGAAAAAACCCTTATTGCAGCGGGCTTTTAGACCCCTGTTACAGCGTACATCGTATGCTGCAACTGGGGGGCCTGCAACAAGTCTGAACTTGTTGCAGCGTACAATGTTCGCTGCGAAAAGTACTTTTTTGCAGCGTACATATGCATGTACGCTGCAACAAGTGTCTAAATTTTCACCAAATTCTTAACTCGTTGCAGCCTACAAATAGGTGTACGCTGCAAAAAACCCAACATGTTGCAGCGAACATCTATTTGTACGCTGCAACAAGTCTGGTTTTTTGCCAAACTTTTACACCCTTGTTGCAGCGTACATATATATGTACGCTGTACCAAGGGTGTAAAATTTTAGTTTTATGGATACCTAGAGTGCCCAAATATAGAAACCTGTCACAACAATAATAGAATATCGCAACCTGTATAACAAATATAAAAACAATAAATGGTGTTTTGTAGTTATCGCAAAACCAAAGTGCACGTACCATATACATTTAAATATATGTATGTTCCAATTTCAACGTACGCATACATTTTAACATAAAAGATTGTTCTATAACATCTAAACCAACACAACTCGATCAAGCGCCCTCGGGCCAATAATAAATACTTCCAACCCATTGCTCACAAACCACATCAATTTCCTCACTAGCATAAGGCGTATTCCTCGGAGTATAGACCTTTACCAAAAAAATAATTGATGGGAGCAGTAGATTAAATGCAAATAATATCACATTTTAACATTCGAGCAAATAATGGCAATGTCCTAATAGTCTAAAATACGAATCAAGAGTAAGGAAAATTAATTAATTACCTCATCTAGCCTTAGGTTATGCATATTAAACATGTAATAAGTTTAAAATGAGTCGTTAGGTTCTATATTTCAAAGTTGGGAGCGAAAATGACTCATTTTAGCCTAAATATGACCTACAACGACCAAACAAGCCTTAAATGTACATAAGTAGATTAGAATAAGTCTTAATAACTTAAAAATAAGCATATTAATCATATAATAAGTTTAAAATGAGTCCTTAGATTATTTAGTTCAAAGTTGGGAGCGAAAATGTCTAAATATGACCTATAACGACCCAATGAGTCTTAAATGTGCATAATAGATTGGAATGAGTATTATAAAGTTAAAACAAAGCATATTAATCATGTAAAAGGTTTAAAATGAGTCATTATATTCTTTAGTTCATAGTTGGGAACGAAAATGTCATATTAGCCTAAATATGTCCTATAATGACCAAACAAGCCTTAAATGTGCATAAATAGATTGGAATAAGTTTTAGAAAGTTAAGACTAGGCACATTAATCATGTAAAAGGTTTAAAATGACTCTTTAGGTTCTTTAGTTCAAAGTTGGGAACGAAAATGTCATTTTAGCCTAAATATGACCTATAACGACCAAATGAGCCTTAAACGTGCATAAATAGATTGGAACGGGTCTTAGAAAGTTAAAGTTATGCATATTAAACATGTAATAGTTTAAAATGAGTCCTTAAGTTCTTTATTTCAAATTTGGGAACGAAAATGCCTCATTTTAGCCTAAATATGACCTATAACGACCAAACAAGCCTTAAATGTACATAAGTAGATTAGAATAAGCCTTAGAAACATAAAAATAAGCATTTTAATCATATAATAAGTTTAAAATGAGTCCTTAGGTTATTTAGTTCAAAGTCGGGAGCGAAAATGTCTAAATATGACCTATAACGACCCAATGAGTCTTAAATGTGCATAAATAGATTGGAATGAGTATTATAAAGTTAAAAATAAGAATATTAATCATGTAAAAGGTTTAAAATGAGTCCTTAGGTTCTTTAGTTCATAGTTGGGAACGAAAATGTCATTTTAGCCTACATATGTCCTATAATGACCGAACAAGCCTTAAATGTGCATAAATAGATTGGAATAAATCTTAGAAAGTTTAAACTAAGCACATTAATCATGTAAAAGCTTTAAAATGACTCTTTAGGTTCTTTAGTTCAAAGTTGGGAACGAAAATGTCATTTTAGCCTAAATATGACCTATAACGACCCAATGAGCCTTAAACGTGCATTAATAGATTGGAACGAGTCTTAGAAAGTTAAAGTTATGTATATTAAACATGTAATAAGTTTAAAATGAGTCCTCGGGTTCTTTATTTCAAAATTGGGAGCGAAAATGCCTCATTTTAACCTACATATAACCTATAACGACCAAACAAGCCTTCAATGTGCATAAGTATTTTAGAATAAGTCTTAGAAACTTAAAACTAAGCATATTAATCATAAAATAAGTTTAAAATGAGTCCTGAGGTTATTTAGTTCGAAGCTGGGAGCGAAAATATCTAAATATGACCTATAACGACCCAATGAGTCTTAAATGTGCATAAATAGATTGCAATGAGTATTATAAAGTTAAAACTAAGAATATTAATCATGTAAAAGGTTTAAAATGAGTCCTTAGGTTCTTTAGTTCATAGTTGGGAACGAAAATGTCATTTTAGCCTAAATATGTCCTATAATGACCGAACAAGCCTTAAATGTGCATAAATAGATTGGAATAAGTTTTAGAAAGTTAAGACTAGGCACATTAATCATGTAAAAGGTTTAAAATGACTCTTTAGGTTCTTTAGTTCAACGTTGGGAACGAAAATGTCATTTTAGCCTAAATATGACCTATAACGACCAAATGAGCCTTAAACGTGCATAAATAGATTGGAACGGGTCTTAGAAAGTTAAAGTTATGCATATTAAACATGTAATAGTTTAAAATGAGTCCTTAAGTTCTTTATTTCAAATTTGGGAACGAAAATGCCTCATTTTAGCCTAAATATGACGTATAACGACCAAACAAGCCTTAAATGTACATAAGTAGATTAGAATAAGCCTTAGAAACATAAAAATAAGCATTTTAATCATATAATAAGTTTAAAATGAGTCCTTAGGTTATTTAGTTCAAAGTCGGGAGCGAAAATGTCTAAATATGACCTATAACGACCCAATGAGTCTTAAATGTGCATAAATAGATTGGAATGAGTATTATAAAGTTAAACATAAGAATATTAATCATGTAAAAGGTTTAAAATGAGTCCTTAGGTTCTTTAGTTCATAGTTGGGAACGAAAATGTCATTTTAGCCTAAATATGTCCTATAATGACCGAACAAGCCTTAAATGTGCATAAATAGATTGGAATAAATCTTAGAAAGTTTAAACTAAGCACATTAATCATGTAAAAGCTTTAAAATGACTCTTTAGGTTCTTTAGTTCAACGTTGGGAACGAAAATGTCATTTTAGCCTAAATATGACCTATAACGACCCAATGAGCCTTAAACGTGCATTAATAGATTGGAACGAGGCTTAGAAAGTTAAAGTTATGTATATTAAACATGTAATAAGTTTAAAATGAGTCCTCGGGTTCTTTATTTCAAAATTGGGAGCGAAAATGCCTCATTTTAACCTACATATAACCTATAACGACCAAACAAGCCTTCAATGTGCATAAGTATTTTAGAAAAAGTCTTAGAAACTTAAAACTAAGCATAGTAATCATAAAATAAGTTTAAAATGAGTCCTGAGGTTATTTAGTTCGAAGCTGGGAGCGAAAATATCTAAATATGACCTATAACGACCCAATGAGTCTTAAATGTGCATAAATAGATTGCAATGAGTATTATAAAGTTAAAACTAAGAATATTAATCATGTAAAAGGTTTAAAATGAGTCCTTAGGTTCTTTAGTTCATAGTTGGGAACGAAAATGTCATTTTAGCCTAAATATGTCCTATAATGACCGAACAAGCCTTAAATGTGCATAAATAGATTGGAATAAGTCTTAGAAAGTTTAAACTAAGCACATTAATCATGTAAAAGGTTTAAAATGACTCTTTAGGTTCTTTAGTTCAAAGTTGGGAACGAAAATGTCATTTTAGCCTAAATATGACCTATAACGACCCAATGAGCCTTAAACGTGCATAAATAGATTAGAACGAGTCTTAGAAAGTTAAAGTTATGCATATTAAACATGTAATAGTTTAAAATGAGTCCTTAAGTTCTTTATTTCAAATTTGGGAACGAAAATGCCTCATTTTAGCCTAAATATGACCTATAACGACCAAACAAGCCTTAAATGTACATAAGTAGATTAGAATAAGCCTTAGAAACATAAAAATAAGCATTTTAATCATATAATAAGTTTAAAATGAGTCCTTAGGTTATTTAGTTTAAAGTCGGGAGCGAAAATGTCTAAATATAACCTATAACGACCCAATGAGTCTTAAATTTGCATAAATAGATTGGAATGAGTATTATAAAGTTAAAAATAAGAATATTAATCATGTAAAAGGTTTAAAATGAGTCCTTAGGTTCTTTAGTTCATAGTTGGGAACGAAAATGTCATTTTAGCCTAAATATGTCCTATAATGACCGAACAAGCCTTAAATGTGCATAAATAGAATGGAATAAGTCTTAGAAAGTTTAAACTAAGCACATTAATCATGTAAAAGGTTTAAAATGACTCTTTAGGTTCTTTAGTTCAAAGTGGGGAACGAAAATGTCATTTTAGCCTAAATATGACCTATAATGACCCAATGAGCCTTAAACGTGCATTAATAGATTGGAACGAGTCTTAGAAAGTTAAACTTATGCATACTAAACATTTAATAAGTTTAAAATGAGTCCTCGGGTTCTTTATTTCAAAATTGGGAGCGAAAATGCCTCATTTTAACCTAAATAGAACCTATAACGACCAAACAAGCCTTCAATGTGCATAAGTATATTAGATTAAGTCTTAGAAACTTAAAACTAAGCATATTAATCATAAAATAAGTTTAAAATGAGTCCTGAGGTTATTTAGTTCGAAGCTGGGAGAGAAAATGTCTAAATATGACCTATAACGACCCAATGAGTCTTAAATGTGCATAAATAGATTGGAATGAGTATTATAAAGTTAAAACTAAGAATATTAATTATGTAAAAGGTTTAAAATGAGTCCTTAGGTTATTTAGTTCATAGTTGGGAACGAAAATGTCATTTTAGCCTAAATATGTCCTATAATGACCGAACAAGCCTTAAATGTGCATAAATAGATTGGAATAAGTCTTAGAAAGTTTAAACTAAGCACATTAATCATGTAAAAGGTTTAAAATGACTCTTTAGGTTCTTTAGTTCAAAGTTGGGAACGAAAATGTCATTTTAGCCTAAATATGATATATAACGACTCAATTAGCCTTAAACGTGCATTAATAGATTGGAACGAGTCTTAGAAAGTTAATGTTATGCATATTAAACATGTAATAAGTTTAAAATGAGTCCTTAGGTTCTTCATTTGAAAGTTGGGAGCGAAAATGCCTCATTTTATCCTAAATATAACCTATAACGACCAAACAAGACTTCAATGTGCATAAGTATATTAGAATAAGTCTTAGAAACTTAAAACTAAACATATTAATCATAAAATAAGTTTAAAATGAGTCCTTAGGTTCTTTAGTTCAAAGTTGAGAGCGAAAAATGACATTTTAGCCTAAATATGACCTATAACGATACAATGAGCCTCAAATGTACATAAATGGATTGTAATGAGTCCTAGAAATTTAAAACTAAGCATATAAAACATTTTGTATAAATGTGTAAGAACTACATTTAGGAACTAAGAACTACAGTAACAAGAAGGGGTTGGGTAAGAACTAAGAATCCCTCATTGTTTAGCATAAATGTGTGCTAAAGAGAAAGGGAGTAAAAAACTTTAACTGAATTAACAATCACCTCAGTGTCAATTAATAATCACCTCAGTCTCAATTAGAATCATAACTTTTTTTTTTATTTTCCGTGCATGTCAGAACACTATGACTTAGATTCTAGTTTTTCATACTGCTACATCCTTCCTTTTTTCTCTTCTTACTCACCCAGTACAAAGACAATGACCAAAATGTTAAAATTTGCAGTACCTGTATGACTCTACGCCATTGTTGGTCCTTTTCCAGAGCTAGTAAAGCTTTTTTAAGTGCAGCAATTGGAAAGTTCTGCTCCCATGCAACCCAAGCATCAAGCTGCAAGCACAACCAAATTCAACTAATGGTTAATATCTACCCTACTCTTGAGCATATAAAGTAACACACAAAACTTAAAAATTATGGACATAACATTACAATGTACTCCATAAGGCCATAAAATCCGGGTAAAGGACTAAGGGGATAGATAATCAGATACATCTTCAGAGGGATTTACTATCAACCTTTGCAGATGCAGTCCTCAATCCAAGAACTTTAGTAAATTGTATAACCCAAACCTTGCAGCTGATCAAGTTGATAACTAACGCGGGGTAAGTAAGTTCAGAGTGCTGCAAACTATGGTTTTGCAGAGTTGTATAATAATGGAGTAATCATTTTCTTATAAACCATCCAATAATCAGATGTATTGCACGCTACTACTTTTGCAAGCTACCCTACTTTTGTTGCTGGGAATGCTGGCCTAAACTTCCTGCTCCTAGGCATGTGTGCTTTAGGAGCTTTCAGATTAGTTGAGACGAGAGTTTAAGATACTTTTCTCTCGAGTTTAAGGTACTTTTCTCTCGAGCTTTCAGATTAGTTGAGACGAGAGTTTAAGGTACTTTTCTCTCGAGTTCCATTTCTCTCGAGCTTTCAGATTAGTTGAGACGAGAGTTTAAGGTAATTTTCTCTCGAGTTCCATTTCTCTTATCTTATCTTATTACTCCGTATCTTTTAACTAATCTGAATGTACATCGTCTGAACTCATTAGACTAATACAATTATGCAGTATAGGCATATTACATGATAGACTAAATACAATTATGCAGTATAGGCTAAATACAATTAAGAGGCTTAGTTTTTGTTTTTAATTAAGTTCCAAATTCAACAGATCTGAAGTGGGAAAGCATAATGTGACTAGATATGGTAGCACAAGCATGCCACGTCTATGTTACTCGAACTCAGCTAGAAGTGTCAGAGAAAGATACGCATCTTAAATGAAATGTCTAAATTTTACCTAATTTTTGCCCAACTACGACGTTTTTAAGCATCTAACCTCCTCCCTCTCTATGCATCCAAGTGTCAGACACAGCTTATAGTTTGGTATGGCATATACAAATGAACTACCTTTATGTCTTTAATAACCCCTCTTTTCTCACCAATTACACTACAAAATAAGTTAGAAATCAAAAAGTAACTTGGCACCTCCCTACGTCTTTTCTACTTATTGACAGAAGAAATGCAACCATTGGTAACATTAATAGGTCAACACTTTAACTACCAGACTCCAAACTACCCAACTGCAAATAAAATCATCTAACAGGCATGCTTTGAAGATGGACGAAGATAATCCGAGAAGTGGAAAGACAAGAGGAAGCAAACTGATTCCATGCAGAAGTCAAGTGATAAAATAGAGAACAAAAAAAAAGGCAATAAAGATGGTAGATCATTCTTCTGTGGTCTTAATAACCAATCTACATACTCTTCCATATTCCACTCCATAAGCACCCATTATGCAGTTGCTTGAAGAAAAATGTGAACAGGGAAATTTCCAAATAAAGTCAGATAAAATGTGAGCATAAATAGACAAAATGAAGAAGGAAGCCTCGGAAGTGGTTTCAAAAAATAGGAACAATCTAACAAGAATTGCTAAATAATGGTTTTCTGACTTCTCCCTTCCTCTAAGGCTTCGTAAAAAGATCCACATATTCTCGACGATCCACTATTGCAGCACCCAAGACCAAAAAATACGACCAACACTAGGTGCATACGGTTTTAATGCTGCTCCAGTCTAGTTTATTCCATTATCTGTAAGTCTGTAACTGGCTGTCTGGTATTATACCCTCTTAACATCTTTCACACAGAAACAATTAAGAAGCCCTACTGTATTCCCGTTAATAGGCTATTGTACTTCCGAAAGTAATAGAACGATCTTACTCCGTATATCAGGAAAAAATAAATTACATTACATGTTTAACCAAGGTCAAATCAGGGGGAATTAGTGTAAAACGACTGGTATGTCTGGCTCATCCCTAAAAGCTAAATCATACAACATATGTATCCTTCAACCAAGGTTAAATCAGGGATACTTCGTAAATACAAAATAATGCAACCACATGAATCTGGATTGCCAATAGAAGCTAGACACATACAACCTAGCTTCGTTGAAGAATTATAACCAGATGTTGGTATAAGCTAAGCAGTTTACTGAAATGAACCAGATATATGACGCAATATTATGCAATCTTGTTAACCATATATGATTAGTCATTATACTTCCTTAAGGTGATTGATGAGCACGAGTAACAGGAGCAAAAGCATACCTAGAGCGAGAACGAGAGGGAGATCTCGAGCGGGACTTCGAAGGAGATCTAGAATAAGAACGGCGTGAATTTCTTCGCGGAGATATACTGCATCAAAGGAGACCTTTCAGCATAGTTTCATTATCATAAAACCTTAGCACAAAATCCATCTTAAAACAAATAACAGCACCTCTTGAAAAACTCATTTTAGCACTCGTCACTGCTGTAAAAAATCTAAGACATTATTTTGAAACTCACCAACTAGTGGTGATGACTAACTACCCCATTAAGTCCGTTATACGTAGGCCATAACTCACAGGTCGAATGGAAAAATGGACGATGGCATTAAGAGGATTTGACATCAAATACCAACCAAGGACGACCGTGAAGTCCAAGGCCCTAGCTGACTGTGTGGCCGACTTCAGCCCCGACTTGGAGAAAATGGCAGACGATGAGGTGAAACACATCAACAGCGTGGACAAAGGTTTAACGTGGACACTCTTCGTCGACGGATCTTACAACTTTCGAGGACCGGGATTAGGCATCGTGCTGAAATCACCACAAGGGGACATGATAGCACAGGCCATATGCTGCGACTTCAAAGCAACAAAAAACAAAGCAGAATACAAGGCACTGATGGTCGGAATAACACAAGATGAAAATCTATGAACAAATGGACTCAACATCTTCAGCAACTCCCAATTGATCGTTAATCAAATTAACGGCGAATACGAAGCCAAAGACCTCAAAACCACCTTGTACCTCGAAAAAGCCAAAACACTAACCAAAAAGTTCGAACCCTTCTCCATCAAACATATACCAAGAGACTAAAACACACAAGCAGACGCACTCGCAAATCTAGGATCCTCACTCAGAAAATCACCATTCTCAACCATACCGTTAGCACACCTACTGTCGCTTACCATTGAAAAAGAAATCTCATCCGACGCTAGCCTCGTCCTATGAACTACAAACGCAGAAAGTTGGACAAAACCCATCCTCGACAACCTCATACATGAAACCCTTCCCAGCGACAAGCTCGAGGCCAGAAAAATCCTTTTTAAAGACTCACGATAATCTATTTTGCAGGGCGTCTTATTTAAGAATTCAGCCGATGGAATGATGATGAGATGCGCAGACAAAGCAGAATGGGAAGGGCTACTCCAGCAATACCACGAAGGAGAATGCGGAGGACACGAAGGAGGACGAATCTTGTCCACTAGGATCAAAAGGGACGGTTACTATTGGCCGACGATGTACAAAGATGCAATGAGGTACGTCGCCAAGTGCGATAAATGCCAAAGGCATGCAGGTATGACACATAAACCATCTGAATTCTTACTTCCCACTTTAACTGTTAGGTTATGAAAAATATAAAAACGATTTTTTCATGAAATGCCCCTGAGGTTTGCAATAATGCATCAAATATTGTGAGGGGGTCGAAAAAGCACGAGGCTAATGCGTGACCTCGTCCCTCGTGGGTGTGACGATTCTTTTTATTCAATCAAGTGTAATTGGATTTCCTGTGAGTTTACACCCAATTGACTAGTAATATAGGAGTCGCCATTCAGTTTTTAACGACAATGAGAAAAACTGACAAAACCCGGTTATCGTGACATAAAGGGAGTGCAATTATGTTTGACCACGACGGCCGTAGGTTCCCTTGTGATCCCAGGTGTGGGGATCTCTCAACATACACCCGCAAGGTAGAGATTGAGGGTTCGGGGGACTGTAACTACCGAGAGGAGTACTCGCTCGTCGATAACTCCAGAGGCAGGATATCCTTACTAGCTCAGCATAAATAATTGAAGGGACATGCGCTAACTATTAAACTAATCTGAGTTGATTTTAGCAATATGCAACATATAATACTAGATCGATCGCGATTATCTGATTTAAATAGTATTAAGGGACCTAGCATGATAATCCAATTTCCCAAAAATATTATATTTTTTAGGCGTGATAGAAGAATCAGATTTAGTTAGTTTAACAGTTCATAAAAAAGGGCGAGGAAAGCAATTAAATCATCAAAAAGGGACACATTACGACGCACCCTTGAGAGGTGCGTCACGGTTCTCAGAAAACTAACCACTCTGACTTTGCTATTTCTCCTTTTTATTTAACGAATCTCAATTATGGGACAGGATACGTTCTGTTCGATTTATGGATCGATTGCAACAGAACGCGTGAACAATTTCGCAGCGTGAGGCTTAGGCTAAGAGTTGGAGTAAATACTCAGAATATGAATTGTGTGTTGTGTTTTCACGTCAAATTTGGGGCTGTATTTATAGGGAAGAGTTCATGGAAAGATAGAATTGCAGAGTTCTAATCCACAAAGAATTAGGAAAAAACACGTACCAGGTATTTTCAGCGCCCAGCTCTGGGCGTCAAAGATTTCGGCGCCCAGCTCTGAGCGTTGAAAATAGGGCCCATGCAATTTCAGCGCCCAGTGCTGGGCGTTGAAATTGATGTTTGGGCTGTTTTCTTAGTCAGATTCGGATTCCTGAAATCCGTAGTGTTTGAGACTTAATCGAGTCTTTTAGTGCGTATCAATTTCATGACGGAATGCGTCTGGGCCCGTTACGAACTCTAGGCTCGTTGAGATTTTAATTAATACGTAACTCTTATTTCCGAATCATATTAGGAATAGGATTCTCGCAGTTTTCTATCTCATTTAGGATTTATGTTGGAGTGCAACACCTAATTCTGACAGGTTTCTATCTTTTATGACTTGCCACTTTTAACAACTACCCATTACGGCAGTTACCATTTTTAGCAGGCTTCCATAAATAGCAGGTTTCTATAAATAGCAGGTTTCGGGTGAAATGAAAAGGGGAATTGAGATTCGTTTATTTTATAGGAGATGCGTTGTCAAGTGGAGATTTATGTTTTCATCATCGAACCTTCCCTTTCGGGAATGGGGACAAAAGTAGGTGTCTACAGTTAGCCCCCACTTTGACTGAGTCTTGGAATAAGACGATGGTCAAAGTATTAGACGGAGTGCGTCGCACAAGCCATGGTGACCTGTTTTGGCGAGGGTCTCACGAGCCCCCGAGTGATAACATTTGACTTAAGGGTCATCACTTGAAGTGTCGACATATCCCTCACGTGTCATTGGGATTTGTCAACGAATAGTATAAAAACTTCCTCACTTTGTCATTGGAAGGATCTAAAGGTGCGCAGAAACTCCCTCACTTTGTCATTGGGAGTAGCTACAGAGTTTTTCGAAATCAAAGCTATAAAGTGTAATTGGGCCTGGCCAAGCCCAATCACGAGGTAAAAATGTTTTTAAAGATTCTCATTTTCAGGGCTAGCTAAACGAGAAAACCCCCTTGTTTTTATGGGACGTAAAAAGAAGGAAAATTCAGCACATCGCTCTTTTTTGGAAAAAACGGAAAACCAATCCTTTTAATTTTTGGAAAAGGGAAAACCAGTCCTTTAATTTTTGGAAAAAGGGAAAACCAGAAAAAGTTATCGCTACAGCGACTAAGGACCTGCGCGGTTAGTGGCGCAGACCCCGCCAGCTAAAGATGGCGAGCCTGTCCGCTAAGATTGGACACCCCGTCCGATAGAAGTGGACGAATCTGTTATTGAAATTTGAAAATAAGGACCTACGCGGTTTGTGACGTAGACCCCGCCGGCTGAAGATGGCGAACCTGTCCGCTAAGGGTGGACACCCCGTCCGATAGAAGTGGACGAATCTATTTTGTTTGTGCTTTTTGAAAATAAGGACCTACGCGGTTTGTGACGTAGACCCCGCCGGCTGAAGATGGCGAGCCTGTTTGTGTTTTGAAGATCTCATTTTTTGAAAACTAAGGACCTGCGCCGTTAGTGACGTAGACCCCGCCGGCTGAAGATGGCGAGCCTGTTTTATTTTGAAGATTTTATTTTCTTTTCATTTTCGAAAACAGAGGACCTGCGCGGCTAGTGACGCAGACCCCGCCCGCTGAAGGTGGGCGAGCCCTGTCCGCTGAGGGTGGACGTCCCTGAATTCGTTTTTTAATTTGGAACTCGCGTGGTTCGATCTTGCCTGATTGAGGTGGGCAAGTCCCTATTTCCTTTTTTTTTCTTGTGATTTTTTTTGAGAATTTCTTTTTATTCATTCTTGTAGGAGCGAATTCTTCCGAGGGATGCTCGGATTTAGTTGAAACTTGAATGTGGGTTGACAACGTGCTTAGACGGACCATTGTCTTGTGGTCATCTTCTTTCATGGTTTTGAGCTAGTCTTTATGGCTCAATTTTGCCATTACCTGGGTCCTTGATTAGGGGACTATGTATAAGTATCAACGGCGACCTTTGTCTTGAGGTCGTAAACCGGTTTTATTTTTTGAGACATTCAAACACAGGACTTCGTACAACGTAGTTTGGGAATATTGTTTTAACTTTGCATAATATATATTTTCTTTCGAGCCCCCACGCACTCGTGCTTGACGGTCATTTCTTGTCAAAGAGGTTCCTTGGGGATACACATTCTGTAATGTCCTTGATCGTGTTTGGGATTGTGCTCGTAAGTGCGAGTGATCTTTGTAGTGGTGTACTACTCTTAACTAAGCCGTGAGGTGCGACTTTCAGTAAAGAAATCGGCAACTTTCAAGTCAAATGAATATGGCAGGGCCCTATAGAAGTCAGAGAGGGTCTGGGATCATTTTCGGCGCCCATGCCTGGGCGTTAAAGATTTCGGCGCCCAGCGCTGGGCGCTGAAAATAATGTATGGCGAGCTTTCTTGATGAAACAGTTAGCCTCTTGTTTGTTCATTCGTTTTACTTGGAAGTTCTATGTATTCTCTTATCTTTTGTTTTTTCTTTATTTTTAGAACGTGATGATTTTCTTGAGAAGCCGTAGCCGATTGGTGGACTACGGTGCTTGTCGCTTTGGGGCGATTATTTGAAGGAACCGTTGCTCTTTTAAGGCGTACAGTTATTGCAACAGTTGGGCGAGTCTATATGGCCCGAGGAACATACCTTGAGGCGTAAGACTTTGATCGCTCTTGTATATATTTTTTTTTCTTTTGAATGCGTTCGTGAATGATGACATGTATGTGCGAACGAGTGCTCATAGAATATAATGGCCGTTGTGTGCGGTCCATTAATCAGTTTGCTTGAATCATTTTTTTTGTTTAGCAATGACTGATTTTGAATAGTTTGCTTAAAAGCTTGATAGGGTTCAAGCCCATTCATGAAGTGGGCTCAAACATCGTGCCCTTTCGATTGTTCAAACATTTGCTTCGAGATTTTTTATTTTGCTATGGTTGTTTCGTAGCTTGGAGCCCCCAAGTAGGCATGTTGGGATGCTTCCTTTTGGCGTACGATTTTTATAGGTTCTTTCGAGAAAGATGCATTGGGGTTCCTGCTCGTGTAGGTGCGAGCTATCCCTTCCGTGGTAGGTAATATTTTTCTACCTTTAATCCTTAATGTAGAAGTCGTGTGGCTTGCATTTGGGCGATAGGTAGTCTTTGCCTCTTACTCTTGGTCGTGCTTGCACTAGTGTAATGTGCCTTACCTTTTTTTAGACTTGTATTGTGGGATGGTTGAACTTATGGTGCAACGTAGGCTTGTGTGGCCTAACGTCGTGTCTTAGAACGTTCCTCCAGGTGTTGGGATATCATTGTTATTTTTTGCATTGGAGTACTTCATCACACCTTGTTCAGGTGCTCGAATAAGTGCAGCACCTTCTGCGTGGGTTTGCACGGCTTATTACTTCGTTCGATGCGAGAATTCATAGGTGTTTCTTTCTTATTTTTATATCTGGGCAAAACTTGGCTAGCAGAAAGAATCAGCGCCCAGGCTGGGGCGTTAATGATATCGGCGCCCAGCTCTAGGTGTTGAAAATGATTTCTGGGTATATTTTGACAGTTCTTATCCTTGATTTTTTCTTTCGCTTTTGCTTTGGAACGATGTAGACTGTGTAACGGGCGCTTTATAGGGCGAGCGTTATGTGCAGTAGTTTGATCGGAGTTTTGGTGACTCGCGATTTTCAGTTACCCTTGTTAGTGGGGTGACTTTATGTATTCTAAGTAGCGCTTAGAATTTGGGAGGGGTTGTAGCCATTCTAAGGTTCGTTTTACACGATCAAACCTTAGGATTGTGCCCCTATGATGTATGTATAGCATTAGCGTCGAGAATTTGCGATAAAATCGTCATTTCGGGCATTTTTAGAGTGTTTTTCTCAAGCCCCCAATTGTAGCTACGGGATTGGCTTGGTGCTATAATGCTTTTGCATACGTTTTTATGCATTCATGGTGACACGGATCATGAATAGTTTGAACCAGACTCGTTTTAGTGCGAGGTACGTTCGAGTAGTGATCTGCTACTTCTCTTGTAAACGTCGTATTATGCGACATTGCCATGGTCAAGGTAGTCACATGTTGAAGTATGCCTTGACCAAAAGCTAGGTGCCTTTCTTTACCCATAATCATATTTAGAAATCCTTTTGACTCACTTGCAACATCGAGATAGACGCATACTTAGCTTAAACCAACGACACTTTATTATGTTCGAAGAAGTTTTTTTGAAAATTATTTGAAGATTATTTGAAATCCGAGTCCTACTGTGTACAATCCGAGGTGTCCTAAGTATGTTGACTTATAGAAGGGTTCGTACAGGATTACATGAGTGAATCAAAATACTGTTACGATTTTTGGAATGATTTCTAAGGATTTGCTGGAAGCCAGGGTGCAGGTGTCATGATATTACTTGTGCCCGTTTGGCATATGCTTTTAGGCTTTTAGGGCCATCTTTTCCAGAATTGCGGGAATATAAACCGTTTTCAAATTGCCTTAGATTTACTTGGTGTATGTCTGCACAAAAGGTCAAGGTATACTTAGTTCTTTCCCTAGCTCTTTCAGTTCAATTTTTAGCCCCCAGTTGCTGTTATGTCTTCCCATTAATGATGCTTTCAGATTTCGATTTTAGATGCCCGTGTCATATGTCTGAGTAGGGTGAGCCTTGGTTAAGTGCCAAGTCCTATTGACAATGTCTAATTTTTTTCAAAGGAGATTCGCAAGCATTTGAATTACCATGAACGGGTGCCCTGAGTCTGCAGGAACGATGGGGCGATGCCGTAGAACAATGCTCTTTATTGCAAGGTTATGCCTTTACTACTTGTTGGCGATTATGACTGTGTCTAGTGGTGAAAGAAGGTCTTTAAGCGAACGAATATGTCTAGTGGTGAAAGAAAGTCTTTAAGTGAGTTAGTTCGCTTTTAGGGAGGGTCAAGTCGAGTACTTTAGAGGTCATGGATGCTTGCGCTAGCCCCCATTCAATTGAGGCAAAGCGATCTTTTGAGTCTTGGCTAAGTGCCTAGGAGTGTGAGTGCTCCTTCTGGCAAGGGTACGTGCCCTTATTATTTTTCGATGTGTGCTCATTTTGGCATCTTGATGACTTGGATTCTTCCTTTGACTTAAATTTTTCTTTCGACTTGGATTGCAAGTAATTAAATTTCAATAAGGGACTTCTATTTTTATATTCTTGTTATTCTATAGGCTCTAACATTTTGCAAATTGGTTGGACCGAATCATGGATTTCCTACGTATCCGCCTTGAATAGATTTAATTTGGAATCAGGTCTTGCGTAGTTCTTAGCCTAGATAATAGTTTCTTAGAATGCCGATTTTAAACAAGTATGTTCTGAGGTGGAAACATATTATTTGAAATGGTAGAAATAAGTGAAGTCTATTATTGTTTTAATCTGCCGCTTTGCCGTAAGCCAAAATTTTGTTTATTTGTTTTTTTGAGTACATGTATCTTTTGGTGGTACGTATATCTGAATACGTGCTATACCCCTCCAAGTGTTCGTTATTTTTCCGTGTATGTGCGGATAAAATGACGAGCACTTCAGGACAAAATTTGGCGAGCAGAGAGATTCAGCGCCCAGGCTGGGGCGTCAAAGTTTTCGGCGCCCAGGTGTGGGCGCTGGAAATGTTTCCTGGGCGGATCTTTTTTGGTGCGCTAAATGCTTCTTTTCCCTTTTTAGACTAACTTTAGAGGCGCTTTGTAAAGTTTGCTTTTGTATTATTTACATTTTTTGTACTTTTCATTTGTCTTCTTTTTTATTCGTGACTCAAGACTGCTTCAGAGATGGGTTGAATGAGTTGGGATAAGTTGTATAGGTATTGGTCAAGCATGAGGATTATATCTGCTAGGGCTCACAATTTGCAGCCTCAAGCTAGTGTCACGAGTTTACATCAAGGCCAATGCGTAGCATGAGGACGGCTCAAGGGTATATCAACAGGATGTATCCACACAAGTTATATGGTCATTATGCTAATGGTGGTGTAAGAACAGGTTTGGGCTTTGGAAATAATGGGTATGACGCACGTTTCAATGGCCGTGTGTGGTTTGTGGTTGACAACAAGAACAAGAGTCGAGGTAATGGTTTCTTGGGTTATGGCAATGAGAACATGGGTGGGTTAAATGAGCTGAACAAGGGCCCAAGAGCGAAGGTGTCTGAGAATATGAGGATTGGAAAGGGTAGACGTCGTAGAACTTTATGATTTGGATTGGTTGACTCAATTCTCTTCCTTCGTTTACTTGGGTAAATTTCGCACTTTGGGAGGTACGGGCTAAGTATTTCATGGCTCGCTCTTTTCGCTCTCCCTTTTCTCTTTCTATTTTTTCCTTTTTTGCATGGGATTTCTCCCTAACATAAATCCTTCAATCAATTTTTTTATTTGGGCTAAAAGGTAGATGGTTGTGGTCTTTGAGTCACGAGGCGAGACTGAGTGAGCCTCGTTTGGTAGGCCTATAGTGGACCTTTAACTTTAGTAGGCCTAGGGTGGACCTTTAGCTTTAGTGGGCCTAGGGTGGACCTTTAAATTGTCTTACTTTGCAAGCGTATTTAGTCGTTTCTTAAAATGTGCAAATAGCGTAGATTCAAAATGTTGTTTTTACCTTATTGAAATTTAACGAAAGAATTACATTTTAATAATTTTTTTTGCTTCTTTTCAGATTCTAATTTTCGGGATTTAATTGGAAGTTGTGATTTAGACTCTAACTTTCATTAATCTTTCTGACTATAACCCGTGTGTGAATATAAGGAGGTGGCCTAGACTCAAAATAATGACGTGGCGTAAGCCTATAATACTTGACCAAGCGACTCTCAGACTTAGGCTAATTGGACCATAACTTTCGTTGGTTGACACTTCAGATTTTAACCCTTGGGTGTTCATTTGTCATGCGCCATTTTGCTTAATGTTGGCAAGGTAGTTAATTGGGGAGATCGAATTTTTATTTTTGCAAGGCTAGAATCATTAGTGCGGCTTCTCTCTTAGTGTGTATTGCTTTACCCCAATGGTAGCCTTATGGCATCCCGATTTGGGTATTTTCATGGTTGGTCATGTTGCATTCAAGGAAAATCTTTTAGTCCATGCTTAGGAGTATTTAAAGGAGCGAGTGGCTCGAGAGGACTATGATAGTCGTGACCCAATGTGATCATAAGCCTTGAGGCCATTAATTTTTTGCCAATGGTATTGATACCTTAGGTTCACTTTGGGGGTTGTGCGACTATGGGGGAATGATTTCCAGAATGTGACTGTTTCCATTTTGCAAGTACTATAATATATTCTTTTTATTGGTGAGAGAGAGTGTTGAGGCCGTGGATCCTTAGCAAGGGATGACAATTAGTATGGGTGCTTACTGATTTAAATGTTAGGAAGGGAGACTCAATATGGTTTAACCTTTTGACTTGCAGAACGACACCAAGCATTAGGATGATTCTATGGATAAGACAACTGAGACTTAGGATTTAGATTGTACTTTTGGCATAGCCTAGTCTAGACTCGGATTTATTATTATTTTTTATTTGAACATTTTTTTTTTCTTGAAGACTTTATTCGAACATCATTTTTTTAATTCTTTGCCCATGTGACATTCAAGGTCATTTAATTAGCATGTTCGGTTTTGGAGCCGAATATTGTCGTCATAGGAGGCTTAACAACGACGCAAAGAGTTATTAATTTTTTACGAGTCGCTTTTTGAAATCGAGTGCTTTTCTTACGCCCTCGTAGCAATTCTTTTTATGAACATTTTTTTGCGCTACTTCGCGCGGTCACCGAGGCTACTGCGCCTGACCAGAAGGTTAAACAGCAACTTCAGCGCCCAGCGTCGGGGGTGAGAAATTCTGGCGCCCAGCCAGGGGCGTTGAAAATGCATCCCTGGCTGGTTCTCGTTTTCTGTCTTCTGTTTATGCGACTTCGATTTGCGTGCTTGCCTAATAACGTCCTTTACGCGTTGCAGCGTTTGTGGGATTCGTTACAGGCCATCCTGAGCGTCGCTTATTTTTGTGGCGATCATTCGGGTTTGCGGAACACGTATTTTGGTATAACTCTTTGGCAAATTAGTCTATGAATGTTTGGGGAATTTTTAAGGTCGTTGGTTTTCTAGCATTATTTTTCTAGCATTATTTGTACGCACAATCATAACATAGTCACATAGTTCGCTACACATAACTACATTACAAACGTGGATTTGAGAATTAAATATGTCACGTAGTTTATGATAGGCTTCTATGGGTAGTATTTGCGCCTGGCTTGGTACCCCTTCTATCGTAGATCCAACACATGCCCCAGTCGAGGTAGTGTCTTCAACAGACGAATTTCGCTCAAGAGGCCAACCCGCAAGTGCAAGCCAAGGGGGCATGCAGGCGAGAGGGACCTAATGAGCGAGCGATTGGGTTCAGAATAGGTGTACTACCTGCACAAGTACCGAGTGGGCAACATGCGCGGTGTATGCACCCCCCTATTGGCGAAAAAGGGTATCCTTAGTCCCAACTCCCGAGGGAGCCGAGATTCGTTATGCGGTTCTGCCCGTTCACATTAGTATGCTGATTTTCAGGTCGTCCCAACTTGATGGGGAAATAAACGCGGGGTAGGATCGTTTCACCCTTCGGCTATTTTGATTACCTACAAGCACGAGTATTTCCTTCACTATCCCCAGTGGAGTCGCCACTGTGAGGGGGTCGAAAAAGCACGAGGCTAATGCGTGACCTCGTCCCTCGTGGGTGTGACGATTCTTTTTATTCAATCAAGTGTAATTGGATTTCCTGTGAGTTTACACCCAATTGACTAGTAATATAGGAGTTGCCATTCAGTTTTTAACGACAATGAGAAAAACTGACAAAACCCGGTTATCGTGACATAAAGGGAGTGCAATTATGTTTGACCACGACGGCCGTAGGTTCCCTTGTGATCCCTGGTTTGGGGATCTCTCAACATAAACCCGCAAGGTAGAGATTGAGGGTTCGGGGGATTGTAACTACTGAGAGAAGTACTCGCTCGTCGATAACTCCAGAGGCAGGATATCCTTACTAGCTCAGCATAAATAATTGAAGGGACATGCGTTAACTATTAAACTAATCTGAGTTGATTTTAGCAATATGCAACATATAATACTAGATCGATCGTGATTATCTGATTTAAATAGTATTAAGGGACCTAGCATGATAATGAAATTTCCCAAAAATATTATATTTGTTAGGCGTGATAGAACAATCAGATTTAGTTAGTTTAACAGTTCATAAAAAAGGGCGAGGAAAGCAATTAAATCATAAAAAAGGGACACATTACGACGCACCCTTGAGAGGTGCGTCACGGTTCTTAGAAAACTAACCACTTTGACTTTGCTATTTCTCCTTTTTATTTAACGAATCTCAATTATGGGACAGGATACGTTCTGTTCGATTTATGGATCGATTGCGACAGAACGCGTGAACAATTTCGCAGCGTGAGGCTTAGGCTAAGAGTTGGAGTAAATACTCAGAATATGAATTGTGTGTTGTGTTTTCACGTCGAATTTGGGGCTTTATTTATAGGGAAGAGTTCGTGGAAAGATAGAATTGCAGAATTCTAATCCACAAAGAATTAGGAAAAAACACGTACCAGGTATTTTCAGCGCCCAGCTCTGGGCGTCAAAGATTTCGGCGCCCAGCTCTGGGCGTTGAAAATAGGGCCCATGCAATTTCAGCGCCCAGGGCTGGGCGTTGAAATTGATGTTTGGGCTGTTTTCTTAGTCAGATTCGGATTCCTTAAATCCGTAGTGTTTGAGACTTAATCGAGTCTTTTAGTGCGTATCAATTTCATCATGGAATGCGTCTGGGCCCGTTACGAACTCTAGGCTCGTTAGGATTTTAATTAATACGTAACTCTTATTTCCGAATCATATTAGGAATAGGATTCTCGCAGTTTTCTATCTCATTTAGGATTTATGTTGGAGTGCAACACCTAATTCTGACAGGTTTCTATCTTTTATGACTTGCCACTTTTAGAAACTACCCTTTACGGCAGTTACTATTTTTAGCAGGTTTCCATAAATAGTAGGTTTCTATAAATAGCAGGTTTCGGGTGAAATGAAAAGGGGAATTGAGATTCGTTTATTTTATAGGAGATGCGTTGTCAAGTGGAGATTTATGTTTTCATCATCGAACCTTCCCTTTCGGGAATGGGGACAAAAGTAGGTGTCTACACATACCCCTGCGTGTTTCAAAATTCATAGAATACACCTATTTTTTCTGTACTGTTCACCAAATACCCCTATTATAACTTTCCGTTAGTCCTCCGTTAAGTCATGTTTATAATTCATCAAATACACCTATTTATAAACTTTTTGCATGGTATACACCTATTTATAAAGTGTTGCACCAAATACCCAAAATCTGCTGTTTTTCGCCCCTTGTTGCTGCCGCTGCTATTCTATGCTCACGAAGAACTCAGCTCCAAAATCTAAAATAGGAAAACCAACGAAAATCAAAATCTGAAAAACACAAACAAATGTTGCTCCAAAATCTCCTCTAATTTCATATGCTCCCTCGAACCAAAAAGAAGAACGTAAATGCTGAAGAATGAATTCGAGAACGAAAATCTGGAAAAAAATACGAAAATTTAGTTATGTTTTCTCTCTTAATTGATGCGCTACCCTCTATGCTCTCTACTCTATCTGTTTTTGTTCTCCGTCCTTCGAATCCAACCTCCAAATTCGCAAAAAAATTAGCCCAGAAAATAGGGGCAACATGAAATCTTAATTTAGCATCTTCAATTTCAACAGAAATATGAATTCATGTCCTGCTGTCTTCATCATCACCTTACCCTAACTAAATTCATGTTCATGGGCACGTGCCTAACCCACATATCCACAATAAGGCATCTTCAATTTCATCTTTGTTCATAATATTCATCATCACCATACCTAACAGAAAATATAATTTCATCATCAAAATGAAATCTATTTTTGTTCATGTGCGACAACAGAAATCGGCATCTTCAATTTCATCTTCAATTTATTACTCAGTACCGCATCATCACCATTCGTCATCGTCTTAAACCTCCCCTTCTTCATCAAACTTCAATTCACGATTTCAATTCAGTCAAAAATTTGGGTTCGATTATTTGGAGATTTAGGGTTTCAATTCACGATTTCAATTCAATTCACGATTTCAATTCACTCAAAAATTTGGTTGCGGGTAGTGGGAAGTCCGGCGAAGGTTGGTGGTGCAAGACTAAGTGCGGTAGCAGCAAAGGAAGGAGAAGATGGTGGCGAGAGAAGAAAAACGATGAAGAAGAAGAAGAAGAGGGGCGAGTATTTAAGAAGGGTCAGAAACAACAGAGGAGATGAGAGGAGAGAGAAGAAATTAGATTTTTTTTAAGTTAAAACGTATAATATTGGATGAATAAGAGCATAAACGTAAATTAACACTAACAGAGTACTAACGGCCGTTAAATCCAAGGGTATTTGGTGCACTTTAAGTCTAAATAGGGGTATTCTATGAATTTTAAAACGCGCAGGGGTATTTGGTGCATTATTGCAAACCTCAGGGGCATTTCATGAAAAAACCGATATAAAACATATATTTCATGCGGAAAAACCATAAATCCAGGAATCCAAATTAATAGCCACATAGTCAATTAACATAATTTAGGAAACATACATGTGACGCGTGCCTTCCCTAGCTGCTCCCGAACCGAACAAGTTTAACACTCCAAGTGTCGTCCCTCCGTACATAGTCCACGCCACGTTCGGATCTGCCTTAGATTCAATTAACTAGAATATTACCTAAGGTTTTATGTTATTCAAAAGCTTAATTATGTGGCAAATTATTAAGTTAGTTTAAACTTAAAACTATATGAATACTTGTGATTAATGTGTTATAAATTGTGATTATGTATCACCTATTTATAGGGAGGAAATATCGCACTTAGATTTCCACTAGGATTCAATTTACTAATTCGATTAGAATTCTACTTAAATTAATCCTTTTGAATTAAGTGTTTAATCAAACAACTAACTCTTATGGATTTAGGAAAAACATTAATCGAACAATCCTAAGCGTTTAAGGATTCGTAGCATCGCACGAACACACACACACACGCAACCCACAAAGGGGCGCGTTGTGCGCGGCTCGGCCCAGTAGTGCTGGCGGCACACGGCCCATTGCTTGGGTGCTGCTGCTGCCCTGCCTTGCCTTGCTCGGCTGGGCCTGGCCTTGCTCCGTGCTCGGTTGGTCCTGCCTTGCTTGGCTGGGCTCGCTGCTGTTGCTTGCTCGCTGCGCGGGCCTTGCTTCGTGCTGGGCCTTGCGTCTAGCAAGCTCGTCCGATGTTTATTTCGTACATCGCGCTTCCGATACGTTTACCGATTCTGGAAATAATTTCCGATTCGAACAATATTTAATATTTTCGATTCCGGCAATATTTCCATTTCCAATAATATTTTCCGATACGTACCATGTTTCCGTTCCTGGCAACATCTACGACTTGGATAATATTTATATTTCCGTTACGATCCATATTTCCGTTTCCGGTAATATCATCGTTTCCGGAGTATACATAATTTGCCTTTTGACGATTTCAGCTCCCACTGGAACCGAGATCCGTCGATTCCGAATATTCATAAATAGAGTATTTAATTCACTTAAATACTTGATCCGTTCATGTACTATTTGTGTGACCCTACGGGTTCAGTCAAGAGTAAGCTATGGATTAATATTATTAATTCCACTCGAACTGAAGCGGCCTCTAGCTAGGCATTCAGCTCACTTGATCTCACTGAATTATGAACTTGCATAATTAATTAATACTAAACCGCATTTATTAGACTTAGCATTGAATGCATACTTGGACCAAGGGCATTATTTCCTTCAGTCTCCCACTTGTCCTTAGGGACAAGTGTGCATTGCCTAATTCCTTTATCGCTTGATCTTTGCTCATGAACATAAGGTAAGAGTAGTCATCCTTATTATTTCCAGAGGTATTTCTCGGCTTCAGAGTTCAGCTAATCAAATAAACAGATAATCATAGCCTATGATTCATCTGAGCACGGCCATGCATTTTACAGTTTCTAGCTCTCCAGGTGGCCTTGTACAACTTTCTGAATCTCATCCCGATTTATGGGAAATCCCAATCTTGTGATCTTGAGATTAGACTTCATTTGATAGGTGATTACCTGAGCGTTGCCGTTATAACCTCCTTTTACGGTGCGACGGTTGACAACGTCAAAGTAACCAGTTATCAAACAAGTAATCTCAAATCACTCATGTATTGAGGATTAGTGTCTAATAATGTAATGAAATTTACTTATGACAGATTTTCATCTCTTACAGTAAGTTTCATAGGTCTGTCTGATACTAGTCTTCTCAAAGTAAGTATCTATGCAAATGATTGCGACATTGCCATGTCCACATAGTTCAAGTAACAGAACTACTAGTCATCTTGCATTCTAGTCGTCTAGCATTTTCTATGCGTCCACCTTTATAGAAAACTCCTACCAGGGACCTTTTTTCAAATTTTCACATTCAAGTTCACTTGATAGACATTTCTTAATCACAGGACTGGTCCTGACAGTCTATCTTGAATATATCGTCAAATTGAAGGGACTCATCATTTAATAAACCACAAATTAAATGGAAAATGAATTCTATTCATTTATTTGAATGGTTAACCAAAACTTTGTGTTAAGCTCTAAAACTTTAAAACATTAATTAAGGACATCAAAGCCATTCTCCAACATGCTTGATTCCCATAGCTGCAGTGTGCGAGTTTTGCTTCGCTTAGGGCAGAGGTTTAGTTAATGGATCTGAGATGTTGTCGTCAATTCCAATCTTGCTTATCTCAAATTCTTTTCTTCCAACGAACTCTCGTAGAAGGTGAAATCTACGAAGTACATGCTTGACTCTCTGGTGGTTTCTAGGCTCCTTTGCCTGTGCAATAGCTCCGTTATTGTCACAATATAAAGCTATTGGTCCGTTAATAGAGGGGACTACACCAAGTTCTCCTATGATCGTCCTTAGCCAAAAGCTTCCTTTGCTGCTTCATGTGCAGCAATGTACTCCGCTTCAGTTGTAGAATACGCAATGGTGCTCTGTTTAGCAATTTTCCAACTTACTGCACCTCCGTTGAGGCAGAAGACAAACCCAGACTGTGATCTGAAATCATCCTTGTCGGTTTGGAAACTTGCGTCTGTATAGCCTTTAACAATTAATTCATCATCTCCACCATAGACCAGGAAATCATCTTTGTGCCTTTTCAGGTACTTCAGAATATTCTAGGCAGCAGTCCAATGTGCCTCTCCTGGGTCTGACTGGTATCTGCTCGTAGCACTGAGTGCGTACGCAACATCCGGGCGTGTACATATCATAGCATACATTATTGAACCAATCAATTATGCATATGGAATCCCACTCATTCGTCTACGCTCATCTAGTGTATTTGGGCAGTCAGTCTTGCTTAGAGTTATTCCATGAGACATGGGTAGGTTGCCTCGCTTGGAGTCTGCCATATTGAACCTTTCAAGAACCTTATTCATATAAGTGCTTTGACTAAGTCCAATCATCCTTTTATATCTATCTCTGTAAATCTTGATGCCCAGTATGTACAGTGCTTCTCCTAGATCCTTCATCGAAAAATATTTCCCAAGCCAAATCTTGACAGAGTTCAACATAGGAATGTCATTTCCGATAAGTAATATTTCGTCGACATATAACACTAGAAAAGCAAATTTTGCTCCCACTAACCTTCTTGTATACACAAGATTCGTCTGCGTTCTTGATGAAGTCAAAGTCACTGACTGCTTCATCAAAACGTATATTCCAGCTCCTAGATGCTTGCTTTAATCCGTAAATGGATTTCTTAAGCTTGCATATCTTTTTAGCATTATTTGGATCCTCAAAACCCTCAGGCTGTGTCTTAAACACAGTTTCTGTTGAAATGCCATTTAAGAAAGCGGTTTTCACATCCATCTGCGATATTTCGTAATCGTAATATGCAGCGATTGCTAATATTATCCGAATAGACTTTAGCATTGCAACTGGTGAAAAGGTTTCATCGTAATCCACACCGTGGACTTGCCGGTAACCTTTTGTAACCAATCTAGCTTTGAAAACTTCTAGTTTCCCATCCTTGTCTTTTTTCAATTTGAAAACCCATTTGCTTCCTATGGCTTGGTAGCCATCTAGCAAATCGACCAAATCCCAAACTTGGTTTTCATACATGAAGTCTAATTCAGATTGCATGGCCTCTTGTCATTGCTTGGAGCTAGGGCTCGTCATAACTTATTTGTAAGTCGCAGGTTCATCGCTTTCCAGCAATAGAACTTTATGGCTCTCGTTCGTCAAAATACATAAGTACCTTTCCGGTTGAGACCTATATCTCTGCGATCTACGCGGGGTTACATGTCTAGATGGTTCTTAATTCTCACCAGTTACTTCTAAAGATCTCTGAGTTGCTTCCTGAATGTCATCTTGAGCGTTCTCTAGAGTTTGTTGTTCGACTCGAATTTCTTCGAGGTCTACTTTTCTCCCACTTGTCATTTTGGAAATGTGATCTCTTTCAAAAAAGACACCATCTCGAGCAACAAACACTTTGTTCTCAGATGTATTGTAGAAGTAATACCCCTTTGTTTCCTTTGGACAGCCCACAAGGATACATTTGTCAGATTTTGGTTGAAGTTTGTCGGAAATTAATCGTTTGATGTATACTTCACAACTCCAAATCTTAAGAAAATACACATTTGTAGGCTTTCCAAACCATAACTCATATGGAGTCTTTTCGACAGCTTTGGACGGAGCTCTATTAAGTGTGAGTGCAGCTGTGTTTAGTGCATGTCCCCAAAATTCTATTGGAAGTTCGGCCTGACACATCATTGATCTAACCATGTCTAGCAAGGTTCTGTTCCTCCGTTCTGATACACCGTTCCATTGAGGTGTTCCGGGAGGAGTCATTCTGATAGAATTCCACATTCTTACAGATGGTCATCAAATTCATAGCTCAGTTATTCACCGCCTTTATCAGACCGCAGTGCCTTAATCTTCTTGCCTAATTGATTCTCTACTTCACTCTGAAATTCCTTGAATTTGTCGAAGGATTCAGACTTATGCTTTATTAGGTAGACATAACCATATCTACTAAAGTCATCAGTGAAAGTGATAAAGTAGCTGAAACCACCTCTAGCATTTGTACTCATTGGTCCACATACATCTGTATGGATTAAACCCAATAGTCCAGTTACTCTTTCTCCAACTTTAGAGAAAGGTTTCTTTGTCATTTTGCCATGTAAGCATGATTCGCACTTACCATAATCCTGTAAGTCAAATGGTTCTAGAATTCCTTCCTTTTGAAGTATTTCTATGCGCTTCATGTTAATATGGCCTAATCGACAATGCCACAGATAGGTGAGATCTGAATCATTCTTTTTGGCCTTTTTGGTATTTATGTTATAAACTTGTTTGTCGTGATCTAATAAATAAAGTCCATTAACTAATTAGTCAGATCCATAAAACATCTCTTTAAAATAAAACGAGCAACTATTGCCTTTTATTTAAAAGGAAAATCCCTTAGCATCTAAGCAAGAAACGGAAATGTTGTTTTTAGTAAGACTTGGAACATGGAAACATTCTTCCAGTTCCAAAACTAGCCCAGAGGGCAACGACAAATAATAAGTTCCTACAGCTAATGCAGCAATCCTTGCTCCATTTCTCACTCGTAGGTCGACTTCACCCTTGCTTAATCTTCTACTTCTTCTTAGTCCCTGTGAATTGGAACATAAGTGTGAGCCACAACCTGTATCTAATACCCGAGAAGTTGAATTAGCAAGTATACAGTCTATAACGAAAATACTTGATGATGGAACGACCGTTGCGTTCTTCTGATCTTCCTTAAGCTTTTGACATTCTCTCTTGTAATGGCCAATTCCATCACAATAAAGACATCTTGATGTGGACTTGTCCTGCTTTGTCTTCTTTCTGGGAACTGACTCAGCGTTGCCCTTGGACTTTCTACCTTTCTTGAAGGGTCTCCCTTTAGCCTTGAGTAAATCATTGGCTTCACAATTGAGTATTATCTCAGCCTTTTTGACAAGGTGAACAAACTCTTCAACTATTTCTTCTCTTGGTTCACTCATGAATAGTTGCTTAAATCGACCAAACCCACTGTGGAGTGAATTGAGTAAGATTGAGACTGTCATCCTTTCGCTTATTGGTGATCCTAGTAGACTTAAGCGATCAAATAATGAAAGCATAAGGTCTACATGAAACCTTAGTGGAACACCAACCCTTTGTTTAGTGGGAAGGACCTGAACATGTGTTTCTTGGACTTCCATCCTAAAACATCTGTTATGAAAACTAACCTTCAAGCCTGACATTGATTCAATCAACTCATGGACATTTAGTTCTTTGTCCTCCGTGTTTCCACGACAGATATCCCTTAGAATCTTGATGAGCATAAAAGGTTCGTAAGCTACAAACCTCCTAGCCCAATCATCTGGGATGTTGTTCAGCATGAGACTCATAACCTTCTTCAGATCCGCATCCCAGGCGGCATGTTTTTCAGGGGTCATGTCTCTGGCATAGTAGCTTGGCATGGGATTGAATAGTACATACTCAAATCCATTGAGTCTCACTACTTCAACCAGCTTAGCTTCCCATTCAAGAAAATTTGTTAGGTTCAGCTTGATTCTAAGCTCAGAATCCATGATGATGTTTTGATTGTTGTTTGCCATAGTTAAAACTACAATTGAAAAGAATAAACAAATAAATAACCATTCACAGTTTCTCTTTGAAGGAAATAATGCCCTTGGTCCAAGTATGCATTTAATGATAAGTCTTATAAATGCGGTTCAATATTAATTATACAAGTTAAAAATTTAGTGAGATCAAGTGAACTGTATGCCTAGCTAGAGGCCGCTTCAGTTCAAGTGGATTAATGATATTAATCCACAGCTTACTCTTGACTGAACCCGTAGGGTCACACAAATAGTACGTAAACGGATCAAGTATTTAATGGCATTAAATACTCTATCTAATGGATATTCGGAATCGACGGATCTTGGATTCAGTGGGAGCTGAGATCGTCAAAGGCAAAGAAATGAATACTCCGGAAACGATAATATTGGCGGAAACGGAAATGTGGATCATATCGGAAATATAAATATTATCCAAGTCGTAGATGTTTCCGGAAATGAAAACATGGTACGTATCGGAAAATATTATCGGAAGTGGAAATATTGCCGGAATCGGAAATATTGCTGGAAACGAAAATATTGCCGGAAACGGAAATATTGTCAGAATCGGAAATATTATCGAAATCGGAAAATAATTCCGGAAACAGGAATATTAAATATTTGTTCGAGACGGAAATTAATTCCGGAATCGGAAATGTTATATATTGTTCGTATCGGAAATCAATTCCGGAATCGGGAAATTAATCAGAAGCGCATCGTACGAATTAGCATCGGACGAGCTTGCTAGACAAAGTCCCAGCACGAAGTCAGGCCCGTGTCCAGCAAGGCAATAGCGCGCCACAACAGGCCCATCCCAAGGCTGCGCCAGGCGCACCGCAAGGCATGCCCAGCGCGCGCCAAAGGGGCATGCAGCTCGTGGGCTGCATCGCTCGGGCTTCGCGCACGCGCGCATGGCACCCCTCGTGGGCTGCTGTGCATGCGTGTCTGTTTGTGTTCACATACGAAACCTAAAGCGTATAGGATTCGTTTGATGATTAAATTCCTAGTCCTAAAAGATAAATTAATTAAATAAGAGTTTTGCTAGGATTCTAATTTAATTAATTCGTATCCTAGTAGGATTCGATTTCTTATTCCATGGCCTATAAATATGAGATCAAGGCTCATAATTTATAACGAGTTTGAAGTATTCAAAGGTAAGTATTTGAGCAAAAATTCAGTCATACACTTGCCCACAATAGCCGAATATTTTAGTACCTTAAGGGCGATTCTAGTTGGTCAATCTGAAGGCGGATCCGGACGTGCTGTGGACTTTCTACGGAGGGACGACACTTGAAGTCCTAAATACTTGTTCTTGTTCGGTTCGGGCGCATCAAGGGAGGGCACACTACAAAGAGTATGCATCCTAATTATGCTAATTGTTATGTGACAATTAATTTGGAATCCTGGCATTTATGGTTTTTCCGCATGATTTATATTCGTTTATATGTATCATAACCTAACAGTGGTATCACGAGCCTCTAATTAATTCCATAATAATTGCTTAACATGGTTAAATTTTACAAATTTGCAAAGAATTAAAAGGGGTGATTAATTTTCGTAATTGTTAATTAATAGCAAATTGCGTTTATTTAATTATATGTACGCAGTTTTTCAGCAGTTTCTTCGTTATTCAACGAAATCGAGTGATTTTTGTGTCAATTCCGCATGTAAAAGGCATTCTAAAATTTTGACAAACGTACTATTTTTTGAAAAGTGACTAGTATGGCCCAAATAGGATAGGATTGAAAAGTGACTAGTATGGCCCAAATAGGATAGGATTGAAAAGTGACTAGTATGGCCCAAATAGGATAGAAAATATGGTCTGCGTACCATTAATTTTAATGTAATATTGGTCTAAAGTACCAAATTTTATTGCTTCTAAATATGGTCTATGTACCATCAAATAGTTGTAATTAGTTTACTTATAGCTTATCCTATTTGAAGAAAATGGCGCCTCCCATGGAGAAATTAAAGACGGAGTTTCCAATCCATTTTCAAGACGGACTTTGAAGTTGAAGCTTCAAGATGAAGTCGGGCCATACCAGATCACATTTATATCTTATGCATGTTTTAAGTTATTTATTGCTTTAAATATGTCTTAATTGTGCATGAGATTATGGCTTGATTATGTTGCATGATTAAGGATTTTAGTTCACTTAAAATCTAACCAACATAGTAAGAGCCTTAAGTTCCAAACTTAAAAATTGAGTTAAAAGGTGTCATGCCAAAATAACACTTACTTGGATAACTTTTACATCAATCTTAGTAATAGTTTTCCGCCATAGCAAGGTGTTACTTATTGATTCTAAAGGGGTAAGGTACACAAATAGTTGTGAGTACATGTTAGTTTTGGTGAAACTCAACGATATAAGTAAGGAGTCCTTTTATGTCGTGTCAAATGTGATAGGTTTACCTAATAACTTCTTAGACGTACCTATCAACCAAGAGTAGTTTCTAGACTATTAGCAAAGGCTTTGCTTACCTAAAATATTTTAGAATTGAGTCTAAATACATAATGTGCTTAATTCTTCAATGATTTAAGGGTTTTTGAAATCATTTTATTCACACCTGCCGGAACAATAAATTCGAATAAAATGCCAATAACTTGATTAAATTGCATGATTGCTTTAATTTCAAGTTATTACTCATGATAAATGTTTAGACTTTGCATGCTTCAATGTATGTTTTAATTATTGTTTATAATTAAATATCTTGCACTGCAGTAAATCCTTTTAGAAAGGTAACAGTTAATTTCCTCGATTGGTAGTGAATCCAAGAACGATTCACGGAAATGAGAGAAAATGAGCAATCTAAAATGTACGTTTCTTATAGCGACTTTTATGGTTGTTTTCGAGTATCAAAGTCGAATGGCAAACCAATTGGTGCTTGTGAATTCAAAATACAATGTAGTTTTAAGATCATAAAGCATTGAGTTTAAACGCTCAGCCTTACCAATGGTTAATAACCTGATATCTTTTTCCAATTAATTCTCGAATGAGTCTAGTCCCTAGACATTCGAATAGATCGATGATTAGAGAACTTTAGAAGCTTCTGGTAAGATCGTCTAGTTGAAGCAAATATTGAACATAAAATGGTAAGAAATTTGTTGTGGTGACATTGGACATGTCTAAACAAAGTATAAAGGTCAACACTAAAGGATTCAATTCTTAAGACTATAAGAAAAGGTACAAGAAATAGGAAAACAAGGAACAAATGAAAGGAATTTACGATTCCGTTTCTACCTATAAGTTCATGTTTAAAGAAAAGTGTCCTAGCAATCAAACTTCCTTGGTATCATATACCTCTTGAGGTTCTTACTTCGGTAATAACTCAAAACAATGGAAGCTAGAATACACTAATGACTTACAAGTGGGAAATGAAGCATGGCAATGCTACATTAATTTTAGGATCATCTAGTTTGTTTTAAGTCCTTTCAAAGGCTGGAACTTAATGGCTATTTTGTTCCATAATCAGCATACCTAAATTTCTGTTTTCAAACACAGAAAGACTTACATTCAACAAAGACAAAAACAATGTTTGTTTGTTTATTTGAATGAAATGGTTATTTACGGGTTGAGTCAATATGCTTGATTAAAACAAACAACTCTTTAACAATAAGAACTTTACTAGGTTCAAATCAATCTCTTGATTTGAGTTCCACTAATCTTTGGCATTATTACTTAGACCATGTCAACAAGTTAACATTCAAAAGCTCTATTTTGATGAACTTTTGAAAGTTGATTGATTTCTAGATCATTCAAAACAAGCTAGTCTTACTTGTTAAAAGTAACAAAAGATATGAACTATTGTTAGAACGCCTGGACAATAGAGTTCAAAGCTAAAGAAAGATTTTATGGCTCTATTATTTCACCTAGATTTGAGTCAATATTGGTTTATTTACTCAATGAGATATAAGTTTGAATCTGTTTGGCTAGTTCAAAGATTCAGAAGTATAAAATCCACTTGGCAAGAAATCATAAAGATCTAGGTAAGATCATGTTGTGGATTACTTATACCAAGAATGATCATCAATGATTGTGTGTTGTAATTTCACGATCTAGCTCCATAAGATATGGCATATCTACGTTGGAATGGTCGAAGTCAATTAGTACTTGATTCGGTCAATGATGATTCATAAAGATTTTTCCTATAATTTCTAAATTAAAATGCTCAACTACCACCAAACTAAACCAAATTCGTCAAAGCTATTGAAAAGTAATTTCAGAATATCTTTTCATAATGTATATCTAAAGTGTTCCTAAACTCAGTGGGAGCTTAGTGTTTGTTAATTCGACAAACTAAGGCCCAAGAATAGATATATGTTTCATTGTGATTTATTCAAATGAGACACAAAGGTATTGTTTCTACCACGAATTTTTGAGAACATAATGTTTGTTTGCTCGAAATAATGTCCTTTTGGAGATTCGTTTCCAAAATGACAAGTGGGAGAAAATAGACATTCAGGAGGCTTTTCGAAGTTCTTCAGAAAATCCAAACACTTATTCATTAAGGACTTTAGAAGTGGCTTTAAAGAATAGACATCTCTTAGAAGACTTTACAAGTGCTTCAAGGAGAACAGAATATTCAAAGACTTTCAAGTGGCTTTTGATATTCTATTGTTTGATGTTCTATACCCAAGTAAGGCATAGAGTTCAAGTCACTGAAACTATGAGATTCTTCTATTAGATAATGCAGAAACATGGAGTTCAGGTCAATGAAGCTATGAGATTCTTCTATTAGATAGTGAAGAAACCTACAACTTACAGTCAAACTATTATCATGTAGATTAATGAGTTTGTGACTTGTAAGAAAGCTATGACGAAACCTAGATTCCCTAATATGGTTAGAGGCCATATACAGAATCAAATGTTTAATTGGTTAAAGGCCATAAAACATAGCTAATGTTTTGATGACAAAATTGAAATTTTGTTGATTTGCAAGAATAGGTTAACACCTATTGGTTACAAATTGGTTTTAAGGATAAAAACCATCAAACATGGAATTGTGTTCACACACAAAGCTAGATTAGTTGCTAAAGGTTACAAGAAAATTCATGGCATGGTTTGTGTTGAAACCTCATGCATAATTGGGAATTAGAATTGTATTTTAGTGAAGCTAATAAGTATTTTGGTTTCATAAAATGTACATGATTCTTATAGATATATAAGAAGTTTAGTGGGAGTACATAAAACTTAATTGGTCCTATGTGTATCACACACATATCTCTCTATTGTGAAATAGCATTCAAATGCTAATGACTTAGATTTGAAATTATTTATCAATGATGGACCATGGCGAAACTTGGTACATACTGAGTATTAAGATATGTTGTTTTGGGTTAAATACTGGCATTTACTAAATCAAACACGAAAGACTCCATCAGAGACATTCGATCCATATGAATAAATCTAAGTCAAGGAATGTTTGAACTATGTATAAGCATTTACTATGTTAAACATCAAAGGATCTAAATAGATTCTTAACCCATATTATATGTCAAAGAATTTAGCTGGATTCAGTATCTACTGAAATTGAGTGAGCTAAAGTTACATGAATAGAATTCAATTGGGAATTATTCTGCAAAAGAATTTATCATGTATGATATAATATGAGGATCGCCAAAAACGTATCGTATGACTTCAGGCATAACGAACATATACCAATCTCTATTGATCTAAGTGAAGATCAACTAGATTGAGATCAAGAAAAACTTATGGTACTTGAAAAGGTACATAAGAGTAGTTCTTGATTCAAGGAAATAAAGATATGCTAAATATTGATGCTACACGCATAAACACTGGCAAAGGATTTAGCAAGATCCCTTGGAGTTAACCTTTGCCAAAAACGAGATGTACCCATCGTGTTTTGAAAATGGCAACATGAATTGGAGACCATGAGTTGTTGCGTTGGAAATTAAAATATTAATTTCTATGTTCTAAGATATAAATGGAAAGTCTTCCATATACCTGTGAACTGCTTGGATAAGTAAAACCAAACAAAGCATCACTAGCAACCTAAACAGTTGAAGTAAAAGAACTTATTGCCTAAGAAGCAATAAACTGGGTTGTTTACGTTAAAGAGTTCTTCACTGAACTTGGGTGGATCAAATGTCTGCTGACTTGATGGTTCTTCATGCGTAGAACCACTATGGAAGTAAGATAGACTAGATCAAATAATAAACAAACTCAAAAGATCTTATCATCATATCTCGAAGAACATTCGATAAAAAGGATATTAAGATTGGCAAAGCATGATAACTAAACCTATGCAAGAAGTGAGAAGCAACACTCACATTGTAGCACTGGAAATCAAGCATAGCTTTGAATTCTATGAACTGTTTTAAAGATGGGTTTGAGGCCCATGATTGTAAAACGTTGGGGTTGAACATTTATCATATATGAAGTGTATTTTTATATTCCATTTAATCTTGGTTTAGTATTAAATGATGAGTCCCTTCAATTTGACGATATATTCAAGATAGACTGTCAGGACCAGTCCTGTGACTAAGAAATGTCTATCAAGTGAACTTGAATGTCAAAAGTTGAAAATTGTCCCTGGTAGGAGTTTTCTATAAAGATGGACGCATAGAAAACGTTAGGCGACTAGAATGCAAGATGACTAGTAGTTTTGTTTCTTGAACTATTAGGACATGGCAATGTCGTATTCATTTGCATAGATACTTATTTTGGGCAGACTAGTATCGGACAGACCTATGAAACTTTACTACAAGAGATGAAAATCTGTCATAAGTAAATTTCATTAAAATTATTAGACACTAATCCTCAATACATGAGTGATTTGAGATTTCATGTTTGAGAACTACTTACTTTGACGTTGTCAACCGTGGCACAGTAAAAGGAGGCTATAAAGGCAACGCTCAGGTAATCCCCTATCAAACGAAGTCTAGTCTCAAGATCGCAAGATTGGGATTGTCCTCCCATAAATCGGGATGAGATGCTAAAAGTTGTAGAAGGCCACTCGGAGAGCTAGAAATTGTAAAATGCATGGCCGTGCTCAGATGAATCATAGGCTATGATTATCTCTTTATTTGATCAGTTGATTACCTTATATTCAAGAGCAAGCAACGAGCGACAAAGGAATTAGGAAATGCACACTTGTCCCTAAGGACAAGTGGGAGACTGAAGGAAATAATGCCCTTGGTCCAAGTATGCATTTAATGATAAGTCTAATAAATACGGTTCAATATTAATTATACAAGTAAATAATTCAGTGAGATCAAGTGAACTGTATGCCTATCTAGAGGCGCTTCAGTTCAAGTGGATTAATGATATTAATCCACAACTTACTCTTGACTGAACCAGTAGGGTCACACAAATAGTACGTAAACGGATCAATTATTTAATGGCATTAAATACTCTATCTAATGGATATTCGGAATCGACGTGTCTTGGTTTCAGTGGGAGCTGAGGTCGTCAAAGGCAAAGAAATGAATACTCCGGAAACGTTGATATTGCCGGAAACGGAAATATTGATCATATCGGAAATATAAATATTATCCAAGTCGTAGATGTTGCCGGAAACGAAAACATGGTACATATCGGAAAATATTATCGGAAATGGAAATATTGCCGAAATCGGAAATATTGCCGGAAACGGAAATATTGTCAGAATCGGAAATATTATCGAAATTGGAAAAAAACTCCGTAAACGGAAATATTAAATATTTGTACGAGACGGAAATTAATTCTGGAATCGAAAATGTTAAATATTGTTCGTATCGGAAATGAATTCCGGAATCGGGAAATTAATCGGAAGCGCATCGTACGAATTAACATCGGACGAGCTTGCTAGACGAAGGCCCAGCACGAAGCCAGGCCCGTGTCCAGCAAGGCAATAGCGCGCCACAACACGCCCAGCCCAAGGCTAAAGACTTGTTCTTGTTCGGTTCGGGCGCAGCAAGGGAGGGCACGCAACAAAGAGTATGCATCCTAATTATGCTAATTGTTATGTGGCAATTAATTTGGAGTCCTGGCATTTATGGTTTTTCCACATGATTTATATTCGTTTATATGTATCATAACCTAACAGTGGTATCACGAGCCTCTAATTAATTCCATAATAATTGCTTAACATGGTTAAATTTTACAAATTTGCAAAGAATTAAAAGGGTTGATTAATTTTCGTAATTGTTAATTAATAGCAAATTGCGTTTTTTTTGGCAAATAAAGATTATATTGATTTACCAAAAGAGACAAAAACACCAAGTCCACACACCTCCTTACAACAACAACAAAGCAACAACAAAAACAACTAAAACAAGAGGAACTACTGTCTACAAGCTACACAGAAAAGAATCATGTTAGCAACCACCTTTGGAGTGTCCACCTTGCTAGAGAAAATTTGGGAGTTTCTTTGCAACCAAATCCCATAAACAGTCTCAATGAAAGCCATAGCATAGGTAGCATCAGTCTTCCTTGAGCTCCTACTCTTCTTAACTGCCAAATCCACTTCTTCATGCCACTGTAAACCATTTCTGTGAATTCCCATGTCATTCAGAACCAACTGCCAAACTTCAGAAGAATACTTGCAAGAGAAGAACAGATGATTCAGATCCTCATCATACTGCTGACACAGCTCACAAGTACTAACAACACTAACATTCCATTTGATTAGCCTATCTTTGGTAGCAAGCCTATTTTGGACTGCTAACCACACAACAAATGTACTCTTAGGGCTAGCGTTACTGTTACAGACCAATCTTTTCTAGGGCACCTGAACACCACTCTGATGCAGTTGTTTGTAAGCTTTATGATTCTTGAATTTACCAGCTACCACAAACTGACTTCCATCCCCAACTTGCAGCAACAACTCCCTTTGATGCCAAATTTTCCTCATTGACCAAGTAAGGCCATTAGGAACTGGCATGGTCCAGAAATCTCTCTGCTGTATATAGTAGGTATGCATCCATTTAACCCAGAGCCTATCCTGCTTCATAGATAAAGCCCAACAATGTTTCAGCACAGCAGCCTTGTTCCAAGTAATGAGATCCTTCAAGTTCCAACCACCACAGGTCTTGGGAAGACAGAGATTTTCCCAAGCAACAGGAGCCTTCTTGGACCCAACATCATTGCCTGTCCATAAGAAACTCCTACACAACCTCTGAATTTCTTTCATAACCTTTTTAGGCATCACAAAAATTTGGCACCAATACAGCTGGACACCAAACAATACAGACTTGATAAGTTGCAGCCTACCAGCATAAGAGAGAAATCTAGCAGACCACCCTTTAATTCTTGTAACTGTTTTCTCAATGAGAGGCTTGCATTTATTGTAGCTTAGTTTCATGGTTGTGAGGGGTACACCCAAATATCTAATTGGGAAAGTACCTTTAGCAATCCCCAAGAGAGCAACTAACTGATCCCCCATCTGATCATTAACCCCTGCAAGATATACTTCACTTTTATGAAGATTAGCCTCCAACCCAGAAGCTCTTGAGAACTGAGTGAAAGCAGCAAATAAAGCTGACACATAAGGGATATCAGCTCTAGAAAAGAGCTACAAATCATCTGCAAACATCATATGGGTTAAATCAACTCTCTTACATCTAGGATGAAACTTAAAGGCTTTGTTCTTGGTGAGATCAGCTAAGCATCTTGACAGATACTCCATCCCTATAGCAAAAAGATAAGGAGACATTGGATCTCCTTGTCGTAAGCCTTTTTTTTTCAGAAATAGGAGGAGAAGGGATGCCATTGATCAAAATAGAATATGAAACTGTATTCAAACATTGCATCACCCAACCAATGAATTTAGTTGGAAAGCCCAACTCAGCAAGCATACTCTGTAAGAAAGACCACTCCAAAGAATCATAAGCTTTCTTCATATCCACCTTCAACATACACCTAGGGGAAATATTCTTCCTGGTGTAACACTTTACCAGCTCACAAGCCAATAAGATATTATCTGAGATGTTCCTACCAGGAATGAAACCAGCTTGGGATGGACTGATAACATCACCAATCAGCTTCTGCATTCTAGACGTAATAATCTTAGAGACAATTTTATATACAACTGAACAGCAAGCAATGGGCCTGAAATCTTTAACATTTGAAGAATTCTGCACTTTTGGAATGAGGGTAACAGAGGTGTTATTAACCTGTTTTGGCATAACTCCAGTAATAAAGAACTCCTGTACAGCCCTGTACACATCAGTTTTAACAACTCCCCAAGCCCTCAAAAAGAAAAGGCTATTAAAGCCATCCACTCCTGGAGCTTTATTAGGATCAATTACTTTCAATGCAGCATCAATCTCACTTTCTGTAACAGGTTGAATCAAAGCATCAACATCATTAGGAGACAATTGTTTACCCTTCCTGGCTATATTCACATCAATCCCAGTTAAGAAAGGAGCAGCAGTGCCAATCAACCCTTTATAAAACTGACAAATCTCACCCTTGATTTCATCCATAGTTGTTAGTTTTTTACTAGTACTGTCATACAACACATCTATGCTGTTTCTGGATTGCCTTTCCTTCATTGCACTAAAGAAGAATTTTTTATTGGAATCACCAGCTTGCAACCATTGAATTCTGGATTTCTGCCTATAAGCAGATTCCTGCACATGAAGGAACTTTTTCAGCTTTTCAGTACACTCCTTCTCTTTCCCTTGTAACAATGCATCTGTGAAGTTGTTAGGCAGCTGAGTTTGAACAAGACTCAACTCAGCTCTAATGTGTTCAATTCTTTCTTCCAACTTTGCAAATTCCTGCTGATGAAGTTGTTTAAGACCTTGTTTAATCACCTTAAGCTTAGCCCACACCTGAGCAAGCCCCTTCCCATTTCCATGAATATTAGTGTTCCACCCATCTTGGACAGTCTCCAAGAATTTAGGATGCTCTTCCATATAGTTGAAAAACTGAAATGGCCTTCCTCCTGTAGTAACATTGATATTGCAAGACAATAAAAGAGGGGAATGGTCTGAAAGACCAGGATTCAGATAATCAACAATTGCATCAGTGAAAGTGAGGTGCCAGCTTGCATTTCCCAATGCTCTATCAATTCTAGAGCTAATTCTCATATCACCATGCCCCTTATTACTCCAAGAATAGAAATGACCACAAGTTTTCAATTCAGCCAAAGCAGCAACATCAATACAATCTTCAAAATCTCTAGTTTCAGTGGCAGAAACAATACTACCATTAAGTCTGTCATCAGAGTTAAGAATGGAATTAAAATCACCCATAATCAGCCATGGAGTTGTAATCACAGAACTAAGTGCCCTCACATCATTCCAGAGAGATTTCCTAGTATCAATTGTATGCAAGCCATAAACTGGAGTGAAAAAAGCACTAAATTGCCCACTTTTTGCTGCAACAAAAGTGTGTATCATCTGCTCAGTTTTCTGCAGAATCTGCACTGTCACCACAGCATGTTTCCACCCTAGCCAAATTCTCCCCCTAGGTGAGTGTGAATAGTTGAAATCCCACTGCCATACAGAACCAAACTTCTTCAGTAGCTTATTACAGTTTCCCTCTTTTATTTTAGTTTCAATTAAAGCCACTACAACTAATTTATTCTCAGCTAGGAACTTCTTTATTTCCCCTACTTTACTGGGGTCATTCATCCCCCTCACATTCCAAGTGCAAATATTCATGGTGGAATATGTGAAGGAGCCCCTATTTCACCACCATCTTCACCAGCATATCCAACCTGAGCCAAACCAGTGTTATGCACAGGACTGCTAGTCACCTTTCTTCTTCTTGATACTACCCTCCATCCATCATCTTGAATAGGAGCTTTTGGAGTAATGACTGAGTCCATAGAAGTATCCATCTCATTACTAGTCTCATCTTCCACCATGACATTCATAGACTCACTAACCTGCTTAGGTTCTTCAACAACAACCACCTGCTTTGGAACCCAAACTTTTTGCACCTTCTTCTGAGCATGAGCAGCAGGAACAAGTCTAGCAGTGTTCTTCTTATCTTTGCCACAAACATGTCCTATCATCTTGCAAGTAGGGCAGAATGGTGGCAACCAATCATAGTCTACCTGTTGCTTGAAGGTCTTACCAGTTGGATCCTTTAGCATGACATTTCTAGGCAAGCTCTTTGTGACATCTATTTCAATAAGTATTCGAGCAAAAGAAATTCTCTGCTGACAAGTGGTATACTCATCAGCAAAGAGAGGCACACCAAGCAAACTTCCTATTCTACTCAAAGATCCAGCTCCCCAACAGTTTAAAGGAAGATTAGGGAATCTGACCCAAATTGGCACAACTCTTAACACTTCAGCCTGAAAATTAAACTCTGGTGACCAGGGCTTAACAATTACTGGTTTACCAAAGAAAGAATGAGGTCCAGCCATCAAGATTGAGTCTCTTTCTTTCTTAGAAGCAAATTTGATAACAAAATAGCCCTCCTCATGAAGCAGCACTTGGGGTTTTGAAACAATATTCCAATCCTTCTCAACAAACCTAATAACAGCCCCAATCGAAGGTCTATCCCCCACCACATACATAATGACTGCAGATTCCCATATTACTGACATTTCATCTAAATCAGCTTGTTCAAGCATAGCAACAGGGGAACCATCACACACAGTAGGAGCAATGAATGAAAGAGAGACACCTTTAGCAGTAAGGGGTTTGGGCTTAAACAAACTTACCCAAGGTTGTTTTGGCACACCATTACCACCTGCTTGAGATTGTTGAGGCTGCACCCTTTCTCCTTCATCCTGCTCAACATTTCGGGTATGCTCTATTTCCTGGGTGGAGATGACACCACCCTCACCAAGGGTTTCCGTACCATTTCTCAAACCCAGAACAACGTTAACAGTTTTCATCATTTCACGTACCTTCTCAAGCGCAGCACCACCCAAAATACCTCTCCCTTGCACCTCCTCCAAAGATCTTGGAATCTGCAGTTGTTCCATCTGGGTTTCCATGGGCTGGATAGGAGTGAAGTTAATCGCCTTATGATAGGCCGCAATAGCTTCCTGAGTGTGTGGGGAAGGAGGTCCATTGCTTGGATGCGACGGAAATGGTGAAATGCTCACCGACGACACACGAGCTTCATCGACATTAATGGGTGTCACATTTCGCAACTGATGCTGATTCTTCGGGCGAGATAACACAGTGTGAAGAATGGTAGAGGCCTCTTCATTAACCTCTCGAACTTCATGCTTCTGGATCTTCTTCTTCCTCGTCATTGCAGTGGGGTGCGCATGTTAGCAGTGAACCTTAACGTGCACTCACCATGGCAGAGAGAGAAAGTTTTTTATTCGTCCAAAACCAACTCAAAATTGCGTTTATTTAATTATATGTACGCAGTTTTTCGGCAGTTTCTTCGTTACTCAACGAAATGGAGTGATTTTTGTGTCAATTCCGCATGTAAAAGGCATTCTAAAACTTTGAGTAACGTACTATTTTTTGGCCGAACTCAGAATTCCCAAATTCGAAGCCTAACTGTGACTTTTCGGAGGTTTTAGTTTTTCGAACGCAAAAGTTTGTAATTTTAAGATGTTAAATTGAAATATTTGCGATTCTTGTTGTTAAATCTTGAATTTTTTATTGACCTACTGTATATGTTTAATTATGCAATCTAATTTGTAATTGTAATTAATTTGTTGAAATTCGAATAATTTGGAATTGATTTGATTTTCATAATTAATTAACGATTTAATTAGGTATCCATGATTAAAAACCACCATAAAAATTGTTAATTTATGATAAATTTTAGATTTTTATGACCTAGATTTGAATCTATGATAATCGGAAATTAATTGATTAATAAATTTTCGATTTTTCGCCCTAAAATTATGAAATTTATATGATTTATTAATTTGTCATTAATTTTGAAATAAAAGTTTTAATTTTTATGAAATTCGCTCATAAAACTTGCACGCACAAAGCAATGGACGCTACGTGTTACCCTTAAGGGGTGTTGTATAGTGCGGGCATGCGACGACGAGTAAGGAAGCTCGTCGCTCATGCGGTACAATGCAGCGAGCAAGGGCCATGGCACACGAGCACAAGGCAACACGCTGCCCTTGTGTCGAGTGTTGTGTGCAGCGTGGGCGAGTGGGCGATGGGCAATGGGCATTGTCGTGAGCCAGGCGACCAGTCACGTGTGGGCAGCGAGCGTGCTGCACCACAATGCGCGCTGCCGCGCCCGGCAAAGCAACCAGCCGCGTCGAGTGAGGCAGGCTGCGCGCAGCGTGGCCTGGGCTGGCTGGGATGTGTGTGGCCTGCTCGTGTGATGCCGTACGATCATTCGATGGTGCGCGCATGCCTCATGACTCGATGGGGCTTGGGCGCAAACCCAAGTGCCTCGTCTTGTTACGATTGACGCGTTTTGATTTTAATTTTAAATTTTCAGTTCGGAAACGATTTTAATTAATTTTAAAATTCGTAATTTAAATTGTTTTCTCGGAATTTAATTTTGAATAATATAATTATTATAAATTTAATTTATACTAATTATTTTACTAAAATTAAAACCTTAAATTCAAGTGAAAATAAATTAAATGGATTCAATTACAAATTTATATAAGCTTTAAATTTTAATTAAATTTGTATGTTTCTGGTTAGACTAGGAAATACATTTTTATGTTTAAAATTAGTAAAGCATGTGAATTTATTGGTTTAAGTGGGAGCATTTTAGTCAAAAACTCTTGATTTGGTCTACATTCCTTTAAGGTTAAACAACTTGATTAGAATTAATAAGGACTGAATAATTGATAGATTATTGGTGCCCTTGATTAATTGCTACAAATATTTATGTGATGCATAACATGTTTTACTAACCAGCTATGTGGGCCATTCATGATAATGAATGGGTGAATGGTATATATTGTATATGTACTGTTTTGCAGGTTATTGAAAAGTGACTAGTATGGCCCAAATAGGATAGAAAATATGGTCTGCGTACCATTAATTTTAATGTAATATTGGTCTAAAGTACCAAATTTTTTTGCTTTTAAATATGGTCTGTGTACCATCAAATAGTTGTAATTAGTTTACTTATAGCTTATCCTATTTGAAGAAAATGGCGCCTCCCATGGAGAAATTCAAGACGGAGTTTTCAATCCATTTTCAAGACGGACTTTGAAGTTGAAGCTTCAAGATGAAGTCGGGCCATACTAGATCACATTTATATCTTATGCATGTTTTAAGTTATTTATTGCTTTAAATATGTCTTAATTATGCATGAGATTATGGCTTGATTATGTTGCATGATTAAGGATTTTAGTTCACTTAAAATCTAACCAACATAGTAAGAGCCTTAAGTTCCAAACTTAAAAATTGAGTTAAAAGGTGTCATGCCAAAATAACACTTACTTGGATAACTTTTACATCAATCTTAGTAATAGTTTTCCGCCATAGCGAGGTGTTACTTATTGATTCTAAAGGGGTAAGGTACACAAATAATTGTGAGTACATGTTAGTTTTGGTGAAACTCAACGATATAAGTAAGGAGTCCTTTTATGTCGTGGCAAATGTGATAGGTTTATCTAATAAGTTCTTAGACGTACCTATCAACCAAGAGTAGTTTCTAGACTATTAGCAAAGGCTTTGCTTACCTAAAATATTTTAGAATTGAGTCTAAATACATAATGTGCTTAATTCTTCAATGATTTAAGGGTTTTAAAATCATTTTATTCACACCTGCCGGAACAATAAATTCGAATAAAATGCCAATAACTTGATTAAATTGCACGATTGCTTTAATTTCAAGTTATTACTCATGATAAATGTTTAGACTTTGCATGCTTCAATGTATGTTTTAATTATTGTTTATAATTAAATATCTTGCACTGCAGTAAATCCTTTTAGAAAGGTAACAGTAAATTTCCTCGATTGGTAGTGAATCCAAGAACGATTCACGGAAATGAGAGAAAATGAGCAATCTAAAATGTACGTTTCTTATAGCGACTTTTATGGTTGTTTTCGAGTATCAAAGTCGAATGGCAAACCAATTGGTGCTTGTGAATTCAAAATACAATGTAGTTTTAAGATCATAAAGCATTGAGTTTAAACGCTCAGCCTTACCAATGGTTAACAACCTGATATCTTTTTCCAATTAATTCTCGAATGAGTCTAGTCCCTAGACATTCGAATAGATCGATGCTTAGAGAACTTTAGAAGCTTCTGGTAAGATTGTCTAGTTGAAGCAAATATTCAACATAAAATGGTAAGAACTTTGTTGAGGTGACATTCGACATGTCTAAGCAAAGTATAAAGGTCAACACTAAAGGATTCAATTCTTAAGACTATAAGAAAGGGTACAAGAAATAGGAAACAAGGAACAAATGAAAGGAATTTACGATTCCGTTTCTTCCTATAAGTTCATGTTTAAAGAAAAGTGTCCTAGCAATCAAACTTCCTTGGTATCATATACCTCTTGAGGTTCTTACTTCGGTAATAACTCAAAACAATGGAAGCTAGAATACACTAATGACCTACAAGTGGGAAATGAAGCATGGCAATGCTACATTAGTTGTAGGATCATCTAGTTTGTTTTAAGTCCTTTAAAAGGCTGGAACTTAATGGCTATTTTGTTCCATAATCAGCATACCTAAATTTCTGTTTTCAAACGCAGAAAGACTCACATTCAACAAAGACAAAAATAATGTTTGTTTGTTTATTTGAATGAAATGGTCATTTACGGGTTGAGTCAATATGCTTGATTAAAACAAACAACTCTTTAACAATAAGAACTTTACTAGGTTCAAATCAATCTCTTGATTTGAGTTCCACTAATCTTTGGAATTGTTACTTAGACCATGTCAACAAGTTAACATTCAAAAGCTCTATTTTGATGAACTTTTGAAAGTTGATTGATTTCTAGATCATTCAAGACAAGCTAGTCTTACTTGATGAAAGTAACAAAAGATATGAACTATTGTTAGAACGCCTGGACAATAAATTTCAAAGCTAAAGAAAGATTTTATGACTTTATTATTTCACCTAGATTTGAGCCAGTATTGGTTTATTGACTCAATGTGATATAAGTTTGAATCTGTTTGGCTAGTTCAAAGATTGAGAAGTATAAAATCCACTTGGCAAGAAATCATAAAGATCTAGGTAAGATCATGTTGTGGATTACTTATACCAAGAATGATCAATGAGTGTGTGTTGTAATTTCACGATCTAGCTCCATAAGATATGGCATATCTACGTTGGAATGGTCGAAGTCAATTAGTACTTGATTCGGTCAATGATGATTCATAAAGATTTTTCCTATAATTTCTAAATTAAAATGCTCAACTACCACAAAACTAAACCAAATTCTTCAAAGCTATTGAAAAGTAATTTCAGAATATCTTTTCATAATATATATCTAAAGAGTTCCTAAACTCAGTGGGAGCTTTGTGTTTGTTAATTCGACAAATTAAGGCCCAAGAATAGATATATGTTTCATTGTGATTTATTCAAATGAGACACAAAGGTATTGTTTCTACCACGAATTTTTGAGAACATAATATTTGTTTGCTCGAAATAATGTCCTTTTAGAGATTCATTTCCAAAATGACAAGTGGGAGAAAATAGACATTCAGGAGGCTTTTCGAAGGTCTTCAGAAAATCCAAACACTTATTCTTTAAGGACTTTAGAAGTGGCTTTAAAGAATAGACATCTCTTAGAATACTTTACAAGTGCTTCAAGGAGAACAGAATATTCAAAGACTTTCAATTGGTTGTTGATATTCTATTGTTTGATGTTCTATACCCAAGTAAGACATAGAGTTCAAGTCACATAAACTATGAGATTCTTCTATTAGATAGTGAAGAAACATGGATTTCAGGTCAATAAAGCTATGAGATTCTTCTATTAGATAGTGAAGAAACCTAAAATTTACAGTCAAACTATTATCATGTAGATTAGTGAGTTTGTGACTTGTAAGAAAGCTATGAAGAAACCTAGATTCCCTAATATGGTTAGAGGCCATATATAGACTAAAATGTTTCATTGGTTAAAGGCCATAAAACATAGTCAATGTTTTGATGACAAAATTGAAATATTGTTGATTTGCAAGAATAGGTTAACACCTATTGGTTACAAATTGGTTTTAAGGATAAAACCCATCAAACATGGAATTGTGTTCACACACAAAGCTAGATTAGTTGCTAAAGGTTACAAGCAAATTCATGGCATTGATTGTGTTGAAACCTCATGCATAATCGTAATGCTCAAGCAATAATTGCATATTGGTACATATTGCAATTGGATGACAAAACGTATTCCTCAATCAATTGTTGGAATAAACTATGTACATGGTATGACATAGGATTTGTGGATCCAAATAAATGCTTGAGAAGGAAAGCTAGCTTATGAAATCTAAGTACAGATTTAAGCAAGCAATCCGGAATTGGAATTGTATTTTAGTGAAGTTAATAAGTATTTTGGTTTCATAAAATATACATGATTCTTATATATATATAAGAAGTTTAGTGGGAGTACATGAAACTTAATTGGTTCTATGTGTATCACACACATATCTCTCTATTGTGAAATAGCATTCAAATGCTAATGACTTAGATTTGAAATTATTTATCAATGATGGACCATGGCGAAACTTGGTACATACTGGGTATTAAGATATATTGGTTTGGATAAACTAATGGCATTTACTAAATCAAACACGAAAGACTCCATCGGAGACATTCGACCCATATGAATAAATCTAAGTAAAGGAATGTTTGAACTATGTATAAGCATTTACTATGTTAAACATCAAAGGATCTTAATAGATTCTTAACCCATATTATATGTCAAAGAATTTTGTTGGATTCAGTATCTACTGAAATTGAGTGAGCTAAAGTTACATGAATAGAATTCAATTGGGAATTATTCTGCAAAAGAATTTATCATGTATGATATAAATGAGGATCGCCAAAAACCTATCGTATGACTTCAGGCATGACGAACATATACCAATCTCTATTGATCTATGTGAAGATCAACTAGATTGAGATCAAGAAAAACTTATGGTACTTGAAAAGGTACATAAGAGTAGTTCTTGATTCAAGGAAATAAAGATATGCTAAATATTGATGCTACACGCATAAACACTGGCAAAGGATCAAGCAAGATCCCTTGGAGTTAACCATTGGCAAGAACGAGTTGTACGCATCGTGTTTTGAAAATGGCAACATGAATTAGAGACCATGAGTTGTTGCGTGGGAAATTAAAATAGTAATTTCTATGTTCTAAGATATAAATGGAAAGTCTTCCACATATCTGTGAACTGCTTGGATAAGTAAAACAAAACAAAGCATCACTAGCAACCTACACAGTTGAAGTAAAAGAACTTATTTCCTAAGAAGCAATAAACAGGGTTGTTTACGTTAAAGAGTTCTTCACTGAACTTGGGTGGATAACATGTCAGATGACTTGATGGTTCTTCATGCGTAGAACCACTATCGAATAAGAAAGACTAGATCACATAATAAACAAACTCCAAAGATCTTATCATCATATCACGAAGAACAGTCGATAAAAAGGATATTAAGATTGGCAAAGCATGATAACTAAACCTATGCAACAAGTGAGAAGCAACACTGACATAGTAGCACTGGAAATCAAGCATAGCTTTGAATTCCATGAACTGTTTTAAAGATGGGTTTGAGGCCCATGATTGTAAAACGTTAGGGTTGAACATTTATCATATACGAACTGTATTTTCATATTCCATTTAATCTTGGTTTAGTATTAAATGATGAGTCTCTTCAATTTGACGATATATTCAAGATAGACTGTCAGGACCAGTCCTGTGACTAAGAAATGTCTATCAAGTGAACTTGAATGTCAAAAGTTGAAAATGGTCCCTGGTCGAAGTTTTCTATAAAGATGGACGCATAGAAAACGTTAGACGACTAGAATGCAAGATAACTATGTGGACATGGCAATGTCGTAATCATTTGCATAGATACTTACTTTGGGAAGACTAGTATCGGACAGACCTATGAAACTTTACTGTAAGAGATGACAAACTGTCATAAGTAAATTTCATTAAAATTATTAGACACTAATCCTCTATACCTGAGTGATTTGAGATTACTTGTTTGAGAACTGCTTACTCCGACGTTGTCAACCGTTGCACCGTAAAAGGAGGCTATAAAGGCAACGCTCAGGTAATCCCCTATCAAACGAAGTCTAATCTCAAGATCGCAAGATTGGGATTGTCCTCCCATGACTCGGGATGAGATGCTAAAAGTTGTACAAAGCCACTCGGAGAGCTAGAAACTGTAAAATGCATGGCTGTGCTCAGATGAATCATAGGCTATGATTATCTGTTTATATGATCAGTTAAACTCTGAAACCGAGAAACACCTCTGGACATAATAAGGATGACAACTTTTACCTTATGTCAAGAGCAAGCATCAAGCTACAAAGGAATTAAGAAATGCACACTTGTCCCTAAGGACAAGTGGGAGACTGAAGGAAATAATGCCCTTGGTCCAAGTATGCATTTAATGTTAAGTCTAATAAATGCGGTTCAGTATTAATTATACAAGTTAATAATTCAGTGAGATCAAGTGAACTGTATGCCTAGCTAGAGGCCGCTTCAGTTCAAGTGGATTAATGATATTAATCCACAACTTACTCTTGACTGAACCCGTAGGGTCACACAAATAGTACGTAAACGGATCAAGTATTTAATGGCATTAAATACTCTATCTAATGGATATTCGAAATCGACGTATCTTGGTTTCAGTGGGAGCTAAGGTCGTCAAAGGCAAAGAAATGAATACTCCGGAAACGTTGAAATTGCCGGAAATGGAAATATAGATCATATTGGAAATATAAATATTATCCAAGTCGTAGATGTTGCCAGAAACGAAAACATGGTACGTATCGAAAAATATTATCGGAAATGGAAATATTGCCGGAATCGAAAATATTGCCCTAAACGGAAATATTGTCAGAATCGGAAATATTATCGAAATTGGAAAATAATTCCGGAAACGGAAATATTAAATATTTGTTCGAGACGGAAATCAATTCCGGAATCGAAAATGTTAAATATTGTTCGTATCGGAAATGAATTCCGGAATCGGGAAATTAATCGGAAGCGCATCGTACGAATTAGCATCGGACGAGCTTGCTAGACAAAGGCCCAGCAAGAAGCCAGGCCCGTGTCCAGCAAGGCAATAGCGCGCCACAACACGCCCAGCCCAAGGCTGCGCCAGGCCCACCGCAAGGCAGGCCCAGCGCGCGTCAAAGGGGCAGGCAGCTCGTAGGCTGCGTCGCTCGGGCTTCGCTCGCGCGCGCATGGCACCCCTCGTGGGCTGCTGTGCGTGCGTGTGTCTTTGTGTTCACATACGAAACCTAAAGCGTATAGGATTTGTTTGATGATTAAATTCCTAGTCCTAAAAGATAAATTAATTAAATAAGAGTTCTGCTAGGATTCTAATTTAATTAATTCGTATCCTAGTAGGATTCGATTGCTTATTCCATGGCCTATAAATATGAGATCAAGGCTCATAATTTATAACGAGTTTGAAGTATTCAAAGGGAAGAATTTGAGCAAAAATTCATTCATACACTTGCCCACAATAGCCGAATATTTTAGTACCTTAAGGGCGATTCTAGTTGGTCATTCTTAAGGCGGATCCGGACGTGCTGTGGACTTTCTACGGAGGGACGACACTTGAAGTCCTAAAGACTTGTTCTTGTTCGGTTCGGGCGCAGCAAGGGAGGGCACGCTACAAAGAGTATGCATCCCAATTATGCTAATTGTTATGCGGCAATTAATTTGGAATCCTGGCATTTATGGTTTTTCCACATGATTTATATTCGTTTATATGTATCATAAGCTAACAGGCCGGCCTTACCTTATGGCTTGGTCGGTTTGTAAGGTTATGTTAATAACCTTCTAACCCCTTTTCCAACACAACACAATTCATTCACACTAAAATCCTAGAGTCACAGAGAACCCTAATTCTCTCTGTGCCTCCAAAGTGTGTTCATCCCAAAAAGCAAAACTCTTGATCGATTGTCTAATCTACGATAATCAAGACGAATCTGATCGTGTTGGTGAACCAAGTAGAGGAAAGAAAAGTGGAGTTCTAAGTTCGTGTTCGTTGACAATTTGTGGAAAACACGCTTCAAACGTAAGTATGCTTCTTTTTTTTTTTTTTTTTTTTACAGTTATAACAAACCAAAACCCCTTAGCACCCTTTCCTTTCTTGTTGTGCAAGGAAATGGGGTTTCGAAACCTGGTCTCTACCAACCTTAACACAAACAAAATAGGAAAATGAACTAATCATCAAAAGGATATCTTCTACAATGTCTACCACGTTTGTTGGGGACAGGCTCGGTTCGGAGAGAGCTGAAACCGCTTCCAAGCAGTCCGTCTTGATGATGACATTCATGGAGTGGCCAACAGCTTGAGAGACACCCCACCAAATAGCATAACATGAAGGAAATAATGCCCTTGGTCCAAGTATGCATTCAATGTTAAGTCTAATAAATGCGGTTCAGTATTAATTAACAAGTTAATAATTCAGTGAGATCAAGTGAGCTGAATGCCTAGCTAGAGGCCGCTTCAGTTCAAGTGGAATTAATGATAGTAATCCACAACTTACTCTTGACTGAACCCGTAGGGTCACACAAATAGTACGTAAACGGATCAAGTATTTAATGGCATTAAATACTCCATCTATGGATATTCGGAATCGACGGATCTTGGTTTCAGTGGGAGCTGAGATCGTCACAGGCAAGAAATGAATACTCCGGAAACGATGATATTGCCGGAAACGGAAATATGGATCGTATCGGAAATATAAATATTATCCAAGTCGTAGATGTTGCCGGAAACGGAAACATGGTACGTATCGGAAAATATTATCGGAAATGGAAATATTGCCGGAATCGGAAATATTGCCGGAAACGGAAATATTGTCAGAATCGGAAATATTATCGGAATCGGAAAATAATTCCGGAAACGGAAATATTAAATATTTGTTCGAAACGGAAATTAATTCCGGAATCGGAAATATTAAATATTGTTCGTATCGGAAATAAATTCCGGAATCGGGAATTTAATCGAAAGCGTATCGTACGAATTAGCATCGGACGAGGCTCGCTAGACGAAGGCCCAGCACGAAGCCAGGCCATCGCCCAGCAAGCCACACGCATCACCAACACACGCCAAAGCCTCGACCAGGCCCAGCGCAAGCCAGGCCCAGCCGAAGCCATGGGCGCGCGCGGACAGTAGCATGGGCCGAGCGCTGTGCGCTCAGCGTGGGCCGCAAGGCCTGCGCGGGTGTACGGTGCTCGTGCTATGCTCGTGTGCGAATCCTAAAGCTATCGAGATTCGATAAAAGATTAAATCCTAAACCTATTAGATAAAGTTTATTTAAATAGAGTCCTAGCAGGATTCTAATTAAATAAATTAGTATCCTAATAGGATTCCAATTCCTTTTCCATACCTCTATAAATAAAGGGCCTAGGGTCATTATTTATACACAAGTTTTCAAGTATTCAAAGCTAGGATTTTTAAGCAGAAAAATCAGCCATAACTCTTGCCCATTTAGCCGAAAAAAAGTAGTACCTTAAGGGCGATTCTAGTTGTTCAATCTTAAGGCGGATCCGGACGTGCTGTGGACTATCTACGGAGGGACGACACTTGGAGTCCTAAAGACTTGTTCTTGTTCGGTTCGGGCGCAGCTAGGGAAGGCATGCAACAAAGAGTATGCATCTAAACTATGCTAAATGATTATGTGTAAATAATATGCTTTCCTGGCTTTATGGTTTTTCCGCATGATTTATGAATTGTCATATGTATCATAACCTAACAGTGGTATCACGAGCCTCTTATTATTTTCATAATCTAAATTGCATGAACATGGTTAAATATTACAAATTTGCAAGAATTAAAAGGGGTGATTAATTTTCGTAATTGTTAATTAATTGCAAATTGCGTTTATTTAATTATACGTACGCAGTTTTTCGGCAGTTTCTTCGTTACTCATCCAAATCGAGTGATTTCGGCCGAACCCAGAATTCTCAAATTCGAAGCCGAACTATGACTTTTCGGAGGTTTCAGTTTTTCGAATGCAAAATTTCGTAAATTTAAGATGTTAAATTAAATATTTGCGATTCTTGTTGATAAATCTTGAATTTTTTATTGACCTACTGTATATGTTTAACAAGTTTGAATGCCTAGCCTTGTTAATTATGCAATCTAATTTGTAATTATGATTAATTTGTTGAAAATTAGAATAATTTAGAATTAATTTGATTTTCATAATTAATTATAATTTAATTAGATACCTATGATTAAAAACCACCATAAAAATTGTAAATTTATGTTAAATTTTAAATTTTTATGACCTAGACTTGAATCCATGTTAATCGGAAATCAATTGAATAATAAATATTCGATTTTTCGCCCTAAAATTATGAAATTAATATTATTTATTAATTTGTCATTAATTTTGAATATAAATTTTAAATTTTTATGCGATTCGCTCATATAACTTGCACGCACAAAGCAATGGACGCTACGTGTTACCCTTAAGGGGTGTTGTATAGTGCGGGCATGTGACGACGAGCAAGGGAGCTCGTCGCCCATGCGGTACGAATGCAATGAGCAAGGCCATGGTGCACGAGCACAAGGCAGCAGCCCTGCCTTGTGTCGTGGGCTGTGTGCAATGGGCGAATGGGCGAGGGCGAGAGCAAGGCACGAGCAGTCGCGTGTGGGCAGCAAGCGAGCTGTGCCACAGCGCGCACTGCCTCGCGCAAGCGGGCGGAGCCTCGCGCGCAGCGAGCGTAAGCTCGCGTGCCACGAGTGCTGCACCAAGCATCGATCGCTCGCGCGCAGCGATCGCTGTTGTGCGTACGACGAGTGCTGCGCCCAGCGATGGCGTGCGAGCGCTATTGTGCGTGCGACGAGCGCTGCGCCCAGCGATGGCGTGCGAGCGCTATTGTGTGTGCGACGAGCGCTGCGCCCAGCGATGGCGTGCGAGTGCTTGTTGTGCGTGCGACGAGCGCTGCGCCCAGCGATGGCGTACGGGTGCGTGTTGCGACGTGCGACGAGCGCTGCGCCCAGCGATGGCTGCAGCAGCATGCTCGTGCGTCAAGCTCTGGCGCGCGCAGCGAGCACCATGCGTGATGCCTTGCAATGGTGAGCAGCAGCGATGCGAGGCAGCGCATGGGCTGCGCGCACATGGCCAGCGATGGCTGTGTGCGTGTGGCCCATGGGCGTGCGTTGCGTAGGATTGTTGCGTTGCGATTAGATCGTTTTGAAATTTTAATTTGAAATTTTCAGTTTACGTAATTTTAATTAATTTTAAAATTAATAATTTAAATTATTTTCTTGGATTTTAATTTTGAATATTGTAATTATAATAAATTTTATTTATTCTAATTATTTTACTAAAATTAAAATCATGAATTAATTTAAATACGACTGAAATTAAATTAAACTTTATGGATTCAATTATAAATTTATATGAGCTTTAAATTTTAATTAAATTTGTATGTTTCCGGTTAGACTAGAAATACATTTTTATGTTTAAAATTAGTAAAGCATATGAATTTATTGGTTTAAGTGGGACCCCTTTTTAATCATAAACTCTTGATTAGGTCTACAAATCCTTAAGGTTAAAACAACTTGATTAGAATTAATAAGGACTGAATAATTTGTAGATTATTGGTGCCCTTGATTAATTGCTGCAAATGTTTATGTGATGCATAATGTGTTTTATTAACTAGCTATGTGGGCCATTCATGATAATGAATGGGTGAATGGTATATATTGTATATGTACTGTTTTGCAGGTTATGAAGTGACTAGTATGGCCCAAATAGGATAGAAAATATGGTCTGCGTACCATTAATTTGAATGTAATTGGTCTAAAGTACCAAAGTTGTTTTTCAATTCAAATATGGTCTGCGTACCATCAAATAGTTGTAATTAGTTTTAATTATAGCTTATCCTATTTGAAGAAAATGGTGCCTCCCACGGAGATTTTCAAGACGGACTTTGAAGTTAAAGCTTCAAGATGAAGTCGGGCCATACTAGATCACATTTATCTTATGCATGTTTTAAGTTATTTATTGCTTTTAAATATGTCTTAAAATGCATGAGATTAAAAGCTTGATTATGTTGCATGATTAAGGATTTTAGTTCACTTAAAATCTAACCAACATAGTAAGAGCCTTAAGTTCCAAACTTAAAAATTGAGTTAAAAGGTGCCATGCCAAAATATACACTTGCTTGGATATCCTTTACATCAATCTAGTAATAGTTTTCGCTCAGCGAGGTGTTACTTATTGGTCCTAAAGGGGCAAGGTACACAAATAATTGTGAGTACATGTTAGTTTTGGTGAAACTCAACGATATAAGTAAGGAGTCCTTTTATGTCGTGGCAAAATCGATAGGTTTACCTAATAAGTTCTTAGACGTACCTATCAACCAAGAATAGTTTCTAGACTATTAGCAAAAGGCTTTTGCTTACCTAAGATGTTTTAGGATTAAGTCGACAAACTGTGCTTAGTTCTTCAATGATTTTAGGATCTTGGAATCATTTTATTCACACCTGCCGGAACACATAACTTGAATAAAATGCTTAATGAACATTGAATTATGCATGTATGCTAGAATTTAAGTTTATTAAGAGAAACTGTGAATGGTTATTTATTTGTTTATTCTTTTCAATTGTAGTTTTAAATATGGCAAACAACAATTCATTCAACATTCGATCAATTCTCGAAAAGGAGAAGTTGAACGGGAAAAACTTCCTTGACTGGCAAAGGAACATGCAAATAGTTCTTATGCAGGAAGAAAAGGAGTATGTCCTAGAAGAGGCGATGCCCGAAGCCGCAGGCGACGGGGTCACTCAGGCAGCCCTCAATCGTTGGATTGATGCCAACAAGGATGTGAAATGTCTAATGCTCGCCACCATGAGTGCAGATCTGCAGAAAACGTTCATCAACTCAGATGCTTTCACAATCATCAGTGAGTTGAAGAACATGTTCCAAGATCTGGCTCGAGTCGAAAGATTCGAGACTCATAGGCAAATTCTTGAGACCAAGCTTAAGAAAGGCGAGCCCGTAAGTCCACATGTTCTCAAAATGATTGGACTCATTGAGAATATGAGTCGGCTCGATCAACAATTTTCTCAGGAAATGGCTATAGACACCATCCTCCATTCTCTTCATAGCGGGTATGATCAGTTCAAACTGAACTACAGTATGAATAGTCTGGACAAAACGCTCACTGAGCTTCACGGTATGCTGAAGACCGCTGAAAAGACGCTCAAAAGTGATAAGCAGGATGTGCTTATGGTGCGTGGGGGCAAGTTCAAGAAATCTGGAAAGAAGAGGAATGCTAAGAAAGGTGGCAACAAGGCCAGCCCAACTAAGCAAACTGGCGCCAAATCTGTAAAGAGGAAGGTAAGTCAACCCACTTCTGAATCCGAATGCTTCTACTGCAAGAAGAAGGGGCATTGGAAGAGAAATTGCTTGAAGCTAAAGGAAGATCAGAAGAACGGAACAGTCGTTCCATCTTCAGGTATTATCGTTATAGACTGTATACTTGCTAATTCAACTTCTTGGGTATTAGATACAGGTTGTGGCTCACACTTATGTTCCAATCCACAGGGACTAAGAAGAAGTAGAAAGTTAAGCAAGGGTGAAGTCGACCTACGAGTGGGAAATGGAGCACGGATTGCTGCATTAGCTGTAGGAACTTATTATTTGTCGTTGCCCTCCGGGCTAGTTTTAGAACTGGAAGAGTGTTTCCATGTTCCAAGTCTTACTAAAAACATCATTTCAGTTTCTTGCTTAGATGCTAAGGGATTTTCCTTTTTAATAAAAGACAATAGTTGTTTGTTTTATTTTAAAGAGATGTTTTATGGATCTGCTAGATTAGTCAATGGACTTTATTTATTAGATCACGACAAACAAGTATATAACATAAATACCAAAAAGGCCAAAAAGGATGATTCAGATCTCACCTATCTTTGGCATTGTCGATTAGGCCATATAAACTTGAAACGCTTAGAAAGACTTCAAAAGGAAGGATCTAGAACCATTTGACTTAGAGGACTATGGTAAATGCGAATCATGTTTACTTGGCAAAATGACAAAGCAACCTTTCTCTAAAGTTGGAGAAAGAGCAAATGAACTATTGGGTTTAATCCATACAGATGTATGTGGACCAATGAGTACAAATGCTAGAGGTGGTTTCAGCTACTTTATCACTTTCACTGATGACTTCAGTAGATATGGTTATGTCTACCTAATGAAGCATAAGTCTGAATCCTTTGACAAATTCAAGGAATTTCAGAGTGAAGTATAGAATCAATTAGGCAAGAAGATTAAGGCACTGCGATCTGATAGAGGCGGTGAATATCTGAGCTATGAATTTGATAACCATCTGAAAGAATGTGGAATTCTATCAGAATTGACTCCTCCTGGAACACCACAATGGAACGGTGTGTCGGAACGGAGGAACAGAACCTTGCTAGACATGGTCAGGTCAATGATGGGTCAGGCCAAACTTCCATTAGAATTTTGGGGACATGCACTAAATACAGCTGCACTCACTATAAATAGAGCTCCGTCTAAAGCTGTCGAAAAGACTCCATATGAATTATGGTTTGGAAAGCCTCCAATTGGGTCTTTTCTTAAGATTTGGGGATGTGAAGTATACGTCAAACGATTAATTTCAGACAAACTTCATCCAAAATCTGACAAATGTATCCTTGTGGGCTATCCAAAGGAAACAAAGGGGTATTACTTCTACAATACATCTGAGAACAAGGTGTTTGTTGCTCGAGATGGTGTCTTTTTGGAGAAAGATCACATTTCCAAAATGACAAGTGGGAGAAAAGTAGACCTCGAAGAAATTCGAGTCGAACAACAAACTCTAGAGAATGCTCAAGATGACATTCAGGATGAAACTCAGAGATCTTTAGAAGAATCTGGTGAGAATCATGGTCAATCTAGAAATGTTACCCCGCGTAGATCGCAAAGATATAGATCTCAACCGGAAAGGTACTTAGGTATTTTGACGAACGAGAGCTATGACGTTCTATTACTTGAAAGTGATGAACCTGCGACTTACAAACAAGCTATGACGAGCCCTAGCTCCAAGCAATGGCAAGAAGCCATGCAATCTGAATCAGACTCCATGTCTGAAAACCAAGTATGGGATTTGGTCGATTTGCCAGATGGCTACCAAGCCATTGGAAGCAAATGGGTTTTCAAACTGAAAAAGGACAAGGATGGGAAACTTGAAGTTTTCAAAGCTAGATTGGTTGCAAAAGGTTACAGGCAAGTCCACGGTGTGGATTACGATGAAACCTTTTCACCAGTTGCAATGCTAAAGTCTATTCGGATAATGTTAGCAATCGCTGCATATTACGATTACGAAATATGGCAGATGGATGTCAAAACTGCTTTCTTAAACGGTGTTTTAACAGAAACTGTGTTTATGACACAGCCTGAAGGTTTTGAGGATCCAAAGAATGCTAAAAAGGTATGCAAGCTAAAGAAGTCAATCTACGGATTGAAGCAGGCATCCAGGAGCTGAAATATACGTTTTGATGAAGCAGTCAGTGACTTTGGTTTCATCAAGAACGCAGACGAATCTTGTGTATACAAGAAGGTCAGTGGGAGGAAAATTGCTTTCCTAGTATTATATGTCGACGACATATTACTTATCGGAAATGACATTCCTATGTTGAACTCTGTCAAGATTTGGCTTGGGAAATGTTTTTCGATGAAAGATCTAGGAGAAGCACAGTACATATTGGGCATCAAGATTTACAGAAATAGATCTAAAAGGATGATTGGACTTAGTCAAAGCACTTATATCAATAAGGTGCTTGATAGGTACAAGATGGCGGACTCCAAGCGAGGCTACCTACCCATGTCTCATGGAATAACTCTAAGCAAGACTCAGTGCCCAAAAACACTTGATGAGCGTAGACGAATGAATGGGATTCCATATGCATCATTGATTGGTACAATAATGTATGCTATGATATGTACACGCCCGGATGTTGCGTACGCACTCAGTGCTACGAGCAGATACCAGTCAGACCTAGGAGAGGCACATTGGACTGCTGCCAAGAATATTCTGAAGTACCTGAAAAGGCACAAAGATGACTTCCTGGTCTATGGTGGAGATGATGAATTAATTGTTAAAGGCTATACGGACGCAAGTTTCCAAACCGACAAAGATGATTTCAGATCACAGTCTGGGTTTGTCTTTTGCCTCAACGGGGGTGCAGTAAGCTGGAAAAGTGCTAAGCAAAGCACCATTGCGGATTCTACAACTGAAGCGGAGTACATTGCTGCACATGAAGCAGCAAAGGAAGCTATATGGCTAAGGAAGTTCATAGGTGAAATTGGTGTAGTCCCCTCCATTAAAGGACTAATAGCCCTGTATTGTGATAATAACGGAGCTATTGCACAGGCAAAGGAGCCTAGACACCACCAGAGAGTCCAGCATGTACTTCGTAGATTTCACCTTCTACGAGAGTTCGTTGAAATAAAAGAAGTCGAGATAAACAAGATTGGAACTGATGACAACATATCAGATCCATTGACTAAACCTCTGCCGCAGGCGAAGCACAACTCGCACACTACAGCTATGGGAATCAAGCATATTGGAGAATGGCTTTGATATCCCTGTTTAATGTTTTAAAGTTTTAGAGTTTAAATCTTTGTAAAACATTATTGGTTAATCATTCACAATAAATGAAAAGAATTCATTTTTCCATTTAATTTGTTGTTTATTAAATGATGAGTCCCTTCAATTTGACAATATATTCAAGATAGACTGTCAGGACCAGTCCTGTGACTAAGAAATGTCTATCAAGTGAACTTGAATGTCAAAGGTTGAAAATGGTCCCTAGTCGGAGTTTTCTATAAAATTGGACGCATAGAAAACGTTAGACGATTAGAATACAAGATGACTAGTAGTTCTGTTTCTTGAACTATGTGGACATGGCAATGTCATAATCATTTGCATAGATACTTACTTTGGGAAGACTAGTATCGGACAAGACCTATGAAACTTTACTGTAAGAGATGAAAATCTGTCATAAGTAAATTTCATTAAAATTATTAGACACTAAATCCTCAATACCTGAGTGATTTGAGATTACTTGTTTGAGAACTGGTTGCTTTGACGTTGACCAACCGTCGCACCGTAAAAGGAGGCTATAAAGGCAACGCTCAGGTAATCACCTATCAAACGAAGTCTAATCTCAAGATCGCAAGATTGGGATTGTCCTCCCATAAATCGGGATGAGATGCTTAAAAGTTGTACAAGGCCACTCGGAGAGCTAGAAACTGTGAAATGCATGGCCGTGCTCGGATGAATCATAGGCTATGATTATCTGTTTATTTGATCAGATGAACTCTGAAACCGAGGAACACCTCGGGACATAATAAGGATGACAACTCTTACCTTATGTTCAAGAGCAAGCATCGAGCGACATAGGAATTAGGAAATGCACACTTGTCCCTAAGGACAAGTGGGAGACTGAAGGAAATAATGCCCTTGGTCCAAGTATGCATTCAATGTTAAGTCTAATAAATGCGGTTCAGTATTAATTAACAAGTTAATAATTCAGTGAGATCAAGTGAGCTGAATGCCTAGCTAGAGGCCGCTTCAGTTCAAGTGGAATTAATGATAGTAATCCACAACTTACTCTTGACTGAACCCGTAGGGTCACACAAATAGTACGTAAACGGATCAAGTATTTAATGGCATTAAATACTCCATCTATGGATATTCGGAATCGACGGATCTTGGTTTCAGTGGGAGCTGAGATCGTCACAGGCAAGAAATGAATACTCCGGAAACGATGATATTGCCGGAAACGGAAATATGGATCGTATCGGAAATATAAATATTATCCAAGTCGTAGATGTTGCCGGAAACGGAAACATGGTACGTATCGGAAAATATTATCGGAAATGGAAATATTGCCGGAATCGGAAATATTGCCGGAAACGGAAATATTGTCAGAATCGGAAATATTATCGGAATCGGAAAATAATTCCGGAAACGGAAATATTAAATATTTGTTCGAAACGGAAATTAATTCCGGAATCGGAAATATTAAATATTGTTCGTATCAGAAATAAATTCCGGAATCGGGAATTTAATCGAAAGCGTATCGTACGAATTAGCATCGGACGAGGCTCGCTAGACGAAGGCCCAGCACGAAGCCAGGCCATCGCCCAGCAAGCCACACGCATCACCAACACACGCCAAAGCCTCGACCAGGCCCAGCGCAAGCCAGGCCCAGCCGAAGCCATGGGCGCGCGCGGACAGTAGCATGGGCCGAGTGCTGTGCGCTCAGCGTGGGCCGCAAGGCCTGCGCGGGTGTACGGTGCTCGTGCGATGCTCGTGTGCGAATCCTAAAGCTATCGAGATTCGATAAAAGATTAAATCCTAAACCTATTAGATAAAGTTTATTTAAATAGAGTCCTAGCAGGATTCTAATTAAATAAATTAGTATCCTAATAGGATTCCAATTCCTTTTCCATACCTCTATAAATAAAGGGCCTAGGGTCATTATTTATACACAAGTTTTCAAGTATTCAAAGCTAGGATTTTTAAGCAGAAAAATCAGCCATAACTCTTGCCCTTTTAGCCGAAAATAAGTAGTACCTTAAGGGCGATTCTAATTGGTCAATCTTAAGGCGGATCCGGACGTGCTGTGGACTATCTACGGAGGGACGACACTTGGAGTCCTAAAGACTTGTTCTTGTTCGGTTCGGGCGCAGCTAGGGAAGGCGAGCAACAAAGAGTATGCATCTAAACTATGCTAAATGATTATGTGTAAATAATATGCTTTCCTGGCTTTATGGTTTTTCCGCATGATTTATGAATTGTCATATGTATCATAACCTAACATAACATTCCTCTTGGAGTGGATCTTGAGCAAATATCCTTCGTGCGCCTTTGATCCTGTGTTGTTGAGAAGTCTCCTCAGTCCACCCCACCGCCGCCGTCCATTGTCTCGAGCCCACCTTGCCTCTTGGCTTCCACGCCGCATCCACAACGATCGAGATAAACTCCCTGGAGGTACACTTACCCATTCTGAAAATTTGAGGAGAAGGGATGCATGTCGTGTCTTCAATGCTTCCTTGCTTTACATTCCTGATTTCCCTTACCTCTTGCGCTCTATACCATCTCTGAACATGTGCCTGGGCAAGGTTGAGAATCACCTCAACACTTACCCTCATGTTTCTAAATATGATTTCGTTTCTATGGAGCCAGATGGCCCAAATAATTGCCATGAACTCAATAACCCTTCCTTGATCATCACCATCTTGATTGAAGAAGAGGTTCAAAAAGTTAATTAGCCATTCATCCACTGAAATGTTATCTGGCATTGCTGAGGCAATTCCAAAACTACTGCATCCCCACACTCGTTGCGTTACATGACACTTACGAAACAAGTGATCCTGTGATTCAGGATGAAGGTTGCAAATCGGGCAATCTTGGTCGAGAACTACTCCCGTTTTCCCGAGGTTCTGACGAGTAGGGACAACTCTATGGAGGATCCTCCAACAGAAATGTTTCCACCTTGGGAACATAACACTTTTCCAAAGATTTTTCCAGAATTTAGTATTGTCCGGGCGATATATAAGAGCTTGCTTTTGGTTCATCAAGAACCAGTAACCCGATTTGAAAGAAAATTTTCCATTCTTAGTGTGAGCCCAACAGATGCGGTCCTCCCTATCCTCCTTAGGAATTGAGGTTGCAAGAATATTTTCCGCAGTGGATGGAGGGAAAGACCTCCAAATGATGCTCGTGTTCCACGTCCGGTTGGGGTGCATCAAATCTGACACGTTCGCGTCGGGGGGCAGCCATGATGATGAGGAAGGCTTAGGATGGATTTTGGCATCACCTACCCAAATATGATTAGCAATGGAGGTGGAGCGTCCGTTGCCTACCCTTGATTTGATACCTTCACTGATACTTGAAGAAGCCCTAATCAAGCTTCTCGCGGCCCAAGTGGCCTTACGAGGGACAGAATTGGACCTACCCATAGAAATAGGATCCCTACCATACTTACCAACAAAAATCTTCCTCGCCAAAAGACGCGGGTGGTCGTGGAAACGCCAGCTCTGTCTGGCCAGCAAGGCCGCGTTAAGAGTAAATATATCTTTGAGGCCAAGCCCGCCATCGTGCTTATGGTTGCAAAGGGTAGCTTTATCCCTCCAGTAGATGGGTCTCTTAGAAGACGTCGAAGCCCACCAGAACCTCATAAGAGAGGACGAGATTTTCTTGAGCCCGCCTACAGGACAAAGGTAGACGGAAAGAACGTGGGCCGCCATTTCTATTAACACACTGTTGATAAGAATCAATCTACCCGGCTGTGAGAGTTTGGAGAATTTCCAAGAACATATTTTCGAATTTACTCTGTCAAGCAAGTGAGAGAATTTTTGCGAAGATTTTCCAGTGACGTCCATTGGGCACCTAGATAAGATCCCAATTCAGACGAACTAGACACACCCAACGGTCTTCTCATAATCCGAGTGAATCTTGACGGGGTATTGGGGCTGAAAAAAATTGAGGATTTTTTGAAGTTAATCATCTCCAATCTGTGCTTTATACATGCTTCCTGGCTTTGGGGATTGTTTCCGCACATGTTATTATGTTTAACTGTATTCCCTTACAGTGGTATCATGAGCCTTATGTATTCAAAGCATATTTTAGCATCATTTATTTGTTTTAGCATCTGTCGAAAATTTTGAATTTTTTGTTGAATTTTCGGAATTTTTACGAATTATTGGATGAATTGCGTAATAAGTTGTTCCGAAATCAAAAATTTTCGTTTTTTCGAATTTTAAAACCCTAATTTGATTGAAAACGGTTTTCTATGATCAACTCATGAAAACGGAATTGCAAAACCAGGCCTCGAAGTGTCGGTTTTTGGGCGTTTTTGTTAATTTTTTAATAAAAATTAAAAGTGTCGGACAGTGATTCAATTAAAAGGTCAACCTAAACTACTCGGAATTGCTTGAAATTTTGACACAATGTTTCTGGGTATATTCTTGATATAAGGTAAAAATTTCAGATTTTGCCGATAAGTATAAACCCTAATTTTGCCTTTCCCCAATTCATAAAACTTGGAACCCTAATTGAATTTTAATTAATTTTGGTTTAATAATTCGGTTAATTGGGAAAGGGGATATAATTTCATGGGTCAGTGGCTAATTTTAAAAATTATTGGATTAAAATTTTGAATGGTTTTGTTAATTTTAATCGCACTTAAACCTAATTATTAAAATCTGAAATTTAAATGTTAATGAACGAATTAAAGTTTTGGATTTTATTATATAAAAGTTCAAATTTTTAATGTTGATTCGTTCGTTCTTAAAAAAATTTGAATAATGTTAACCTTGATTTAATAATTTTACGAAATTGGATTGTCGTTGAAGTTTATTAAATCGTTAAAAATCGTTGTTTTTCAAAAATAAAAATCGTAACTTTTTGAAAAATAATGTTAATGCAAGTTCATGAAATTAAATTTCATTTTAATTAAGTTGGTCCGTAGGCACGAACCAAAGGCACGAACACGATGTGTAGTGGACGTATGGCTCGACGAGCCATACGGGCTGCTGCACGAGAGCCGAGCCGCAGCGACACGGGCAGCAGTAAGCGTGATGCGTGCCTCGTGCGCGCTGGGCCAGGAAAGGTCAAGAATTGGCTTGCGGGTGCTGCGATGATGCAAGGCGCAAGGCCATGCGACGTCCAGCGCAGCGATGCACGACCATGAGCGCGCATAGCAGCGACGAGTTGTGGGCACACGCGCGCGCAAGGCTGCAGGGTATGCGAGCTTGCTCGTGCGCCTCGTAGGCCACACGCAAGAGCAATGGGCTGGGCGCAAGCCTAGCCCAACTATGCACTTGAACCTTTTTCGTTGAAAATTGTTTATTTCGTTGGGCTTCGCATATTTGCATTAATTTGGGCTAACGGGATATTTAATTTAATATTTTATTTGCTTGGGCCGGGCCGCGAGTTTTAATTTAATATTTCATAATTAATTATCCCGAATAATTATTGGTTTGAGTGGGAGCCACTAAATGAAATTAAAATGAAATATTTAATTTTAATTATTTTCGTAGGTCGCATTATTTTTAATTAAATTCGATTTTAATTAGAATAAAGTCTAAGGATTAATAATTTGGAAATTGATTAATCTTTTAGGACGCGTTTATGTGAACGTGAATTTTAATTAATTCACCTAAATACTTTCATATTTATATGGGCCATTCGTTTTAGCATACAAATGGATGAATGCATAGAATATATATATTTTATGTAATGCAAGTACTCCAAGTGACTAGTATGGCCATTTAGGATAGTTAAATAAGGTCTGCGTACCGTTCTATCTTTGAATATAAAGTTTTAAATATGGTCTGCGTACCATGGAAATTTTGATGTAATTTATTATTTTCAAGTATTTCTAAGTTTAGAACTTTAAGTTAGCATTTGAATGAAGATTCAAGACGATGCCAAGCTAACACGGAGGTGATGAAGATTGGATGCTTCAAGACAAGATGTTTTGGGCCATACTAGATCACCATTTATTTATGCAATTTGATATATATATATATATATATATATATATATATATATATATATATATATATATATATATATATATATATATATATATATATATATATTATGCGTGAATGTATGAATGTATGTATGCTTTGCATGAATAGGTTGTTTCATATGACTCGATTAGATTAAGTTCACTAAATAATCGAACCAACATAGAAACAACTAGGTCCAAAGTAATATTGAGTTTAAACATTGCCTTCCAAATCAAGCACTTACAAAAATCTAAGGATCTAAGGTAGTAGGTTTACACTAAAGTGAGGTGCTATTTTAGTTGACTTAGGTGGTAAGGCGTCCTAAAGGAGCACGTTGATTGTGGTTTCAACTCAAACAACAATGGCATTATGTTGTGGCAATGGGATAAATTATTGCATTAATTTATTAACCAAGAGTAATTTGGAGATTACTAGCAATAGGTTTTGCTTACCTAAAATCTTAAACTACTTAAGACAAGCTAAAGCTGCTTAAGGATTTAGGACTTTTGGGGTCTTGGAATCGTTTCATTCATTTTGGACCATGTTTTTGCTTTTGCAAGAATGAAATGTTTTAATAGCTTTAATGATTGCATGCTTGCTTTTATTTCAAAGTTATTGAAGTTTATGAATGGTTATTTATTGCAAATTCTTTTCGATTGTAGTAATCAAATGGCCGCAAACAATAACAATACTTTCAACCTGCGTTCACTTCTCGACAAAGAGAAGTTGAATGGCAACAATTTCCTCGACTGGCAAAGGAACTTACAAATAGTTCTTATGAATGAGGAAAAGGAATATGTCCTTGAGGAAGAGTTACCGGAAGAGGCTGGGCCGGAGGTAACTCAAGCTTCCCTTAATCGTTGGATTCAGGCCAACAGGGATGTCTCAAATGAAATGGCTATTGACATCATTCTCCATTCGCTTCATAATGGATATGATCAGTTCAAGTTGAATTACAACATGAACAGCATGGATAAATCTCTTATTGAGCTTCACGGTATGCTGAAAACCGCTGAAAATACACTCAAGCAAGAGAATAAGCATGATATGCTTATGGTGCGTAAGGGAAAGAACTTCAAGAAATCAGGCAAGAATAAGGGAAAGAAGGGTAAGGGCAAGGTTACGCCCTCATCCAAGTCCAACGGCACCAGTTCTGGTAAACAGAAAAGGGTGACTCGTTCTCCTGCCGACTCTAAATGCTTCTACTGCAAGAACAAGGGGCATTGGAAGAGGGATTGCTTGAAGAAAAAGGAAGATGAGAAGAACGGGAACGTTTCTTCTACTTCAGGTATGTATGTTATACATTGTAATCTTGCTATTTTTACTTCTTGGGTATTAGATACTGGTTGTGGCTCACACTTAAGTTCCAATTCGCAGGGACTAAGGAGAAGTAGAAAGCTTGATAAAGGCGAGATGGATCTATGCGTGGGAAATGGAGCACGTATTGCTGCATTAGCCGTAGGATCTTATTTTATTTCTTTGCCTAGTGGTTTTGTTTTGGAACTAGAAAACTGTTACTACGTTCCTAGTATCACCAGAAACATCATTTCCGTTTCAAGTTTGGATTCTAATTAAAGGTTTTAGTTTTCAATTTAAAGACAATGGTTGTTCTTTTTATTTGAATGGAATGTTTTATGGTTTAGCACAACAAGAAAACGGTCTTTATGTGCTAGATACGAGCAAACACATTTATAACATAAATACCAAAAAGGCTAAAACTGGTGATTCGGATCTCACATTTCTGTGGGATTGTCGATTAGGCCATATAAACACAAAGCGCATGGAATTACTTCAACGGAAAGGAATTCTAGAATCATTCGACTTAGAGAAGATTGATCAATGCGAATCTTGTTTACTTGGCAAAATGACAAAGCAACCTTTCTCAAAGGTGTGAGAAAGAGGAAGCGAACTACTAGGGCTAATGCATACGGACGTATGTGGGCCTATGAGTACGAAAGCTAGAGGTGAGTTCAACTATTTCATAACGTTTACGGACGACTTCAGTAGATATGGCTATATTTACTTAATGAAGCACAAGTCTGAATCGTTTGAGAAATTCCGAGAATTTCAAAATGAAGTAGAGAATCAACATGGCAAGAAAATCAAAGCTCTAAGATCGGATCGAGGAGGTGAATATCTTAACCACGAGTTTGATGACCATCTAAAAGAATGCGGTATTCTTTCTGAATTGACTGCTCCAGGGACACCTCAATGGAATGGAGTGTCGGAACGGAGAAACAGGACCTTACTCGATATGGTCAGGTCAATGATGGGTCAGGCCGAACTTCCTTTACAGTTCTGGGGACATGCGTTGCAAACTGCAGCACTCACACTGAATCGTGCTCCGTCAAAAGCTGTTGAAAAGACTCTACGAATTATGGACTGGGAAACTTTCAAAGTTGTCTTTTCTGAAGATTTGGGGTTGCGAAGCATATGTTAAACGATTAATTTCGAAAAAGCTAACAACCAAAATCTGACAAA